>NC_037675.1:5730106-5826801 GCF_003255815.1 Theropithecus gelada
CGGCTAGTTTTTTGTATTTTTAGTAGAGACGGGGTTTCACCCTGTTAGCCAGGATGGTCTTGATCTCCTGACCTCGTGATCCGCCCGTCTCGGCCTCCCAAAGTGCTGGGATTACAGGCTTGAGCCACCGCGCCCGGCCTGTGACTCTTATTTTCACACAAAAGGTGGCATAGTGCACTATGTCATGCTGTTTTTCTTTATGGTAGTGTGTCATGGGGATCTTTGCAACCTTTCTCTATCAGAGCAAGGAGATCGTTCTCATTCTCTTACTCAGCTACATGGTTTCACCTGAACCCATCCTCTCTTGAGGCTCATTTGGGTGGTTTCCAACTTTTTTCACAAATGATGCTGCAACAAATAGTCTTGCACATAAGTGAGTTCTCACAGTATGAGTGTACCTGTAGGATAAATTCCCAAAATGGGCCTTGCTGGACCAATGCTTATATGCATTCGTAATGGTGCCAATCTTGCCAAATTGCCCTACAGGCAGCAGGTACCGCCCCCAACCCACAGCTTATCATTAGGATCTTAACCAGGGTGGGTCACTGACTATTTAGGTCTGGGTTTCTTTTGGAATCAGCTCTCTGTCGGAGATCGAGAGGGGATTTCCTTCTGCAGCATGCTGGCCTTCCCACTTCCTCCAGCCCTGGTCCAGGCCCACACTAAGCCATGCACACGTCTTGGCTTAGCCAGCAGTGAAAGGGCCTTTCCAACTTTCCTAGCCCAGCACATCTGTGCAGGGGTCTGCACAGCCACACACAGAAGCCCTGTTCATGCTTGTGACTGTCTCTCTTTCTCTCCTGCCCATTCCTCTGAAACAGTCAATAAGGATGGAGCTCCTTTGCCCCCAAACCTCTGCCACCACCACACAAATACACAAAAATCCCTTCTGAAAAATGCAACAGTAGAGCCCTAAAGGAAGAAGTACATCTTTCCATGTTTACTATTTAACAGATCCATGAGCGCCTGCTATGAAGCTGGCACCTGCTAAGTGCTGCAAATGTGACTTTTGATGTTGGCCAAGTCTCTTGACATTCAGGCCCCAGTGTCCTCTTGAGTAAAAAGGGGCATGGACTCTGAGGATTCCAAGTTTCCTTCTAGCTCCAATGACCTACCACCCCCAAATCGTGCTGTCATTCCATGTATATATCAATGGAAGAAGGCTTGGAAACACTTCCACAGACTGACTAATGATGGCAGTTGTTTGCAACAATGACTTCAAAGAGATCAACCCGGAGAGCCCTTTGCAAGCTGGTGAAGAGTTTTGTGTGTGCGTGCGTGTGTGGTGTGTGGACGCGTGTTCAGTGAGGTCTCCCATGACCTCCTGCCAACTACACGAAGGCTAGGTTTTGGATCAGCCAGTCCTTGTTGGAAATCCTGTTATGACCACTTCTGAAGTTTGTGAATTTGTGCCTCTGCTTGCCCCTTTGTAGAAATGGGCGTCTTCACATTTCTCTCAGGTGGCTATTGTGAAAATTGAATGAGATCTTTTAAAGTGTGGGCACCCAGCAAGTGCTCAGCAAACATGATCTGACTTCCTGGGAGTGTCCAAAAGCCAGCTTCTGGGCTGCCACGCAAGGGCAAGCCAGGGTCAGGCTTGGAGGCGGACCGGCCCGGTGCCCCCCAGCCAGGCTGCTGGTGAGTCTGGCGCCACCATGGAGCAGGGGCCCTGCACTCTCCTTCCTAGGCGTCTGGACAGGCCGGGGAGGCAGACGAGGCGGGCGAGTGACAGCTGGGAAGGTTTAATTGCTCCTCAGTGGCTTGGGAGCACCTCCCTCCCTTGCCAACGATCTGCATTTCAATGTGAGAAGAGTGGGAAGTGGGATGCTGCTCAAAGGGGTTACAATGATTAATCATTTAAAAAGCAAGATCTTAATTACAGGCCGCAATTTTTGCTATTTAAGGAGTCCATTAGTTGCCAGAAAGAAGAAGAAAAAATTATCACAGGTTATTCTCCTCGGAAAGTAGAGTGGAGGGGGGAGGGACAGCAGGGGAGGGAATCAGCTGCTGCTTCAGATGGGGTGGGGGGCAGGGGTCCTACCCCAGGAAGAGGCCTGGGCAGGAGCAGGATGGGCCCTGCCTTGGTGTGTGGGGAAGGGAAAAAGCTGTTCAGAGTCCCCTGTCTCTCCCCAACTTGGGCCTGCCTGGAATCCCACCTGTGGGTGTCCCGGGAGGCCTCCTCCTGGGCGTGGCAGCTGGTGGTCAGCCCCTCCCCACCCCCACTGACCCCTGACTCCACCCTGCTCAGGATGCAGGGTTAATTGCCAGGCCCTCCCCTCTGACCCCTCTGTGGATTTTAGTCTTGTCTGGTCTCTCAGCCCCCAGGGTATACAAAGGGGACTGGTGGGGCAACAGTGTTAGGAGTCAAATAAAAACAACCGAGCTTTAGTGGATTAATTGACTGATCCTCAGGGGACTAACAGGTCAGAAGATCAAGTCCTAGCTTCCCTAACCTGGCCACCTAGAGGTTGGGGCACACTTCTGCCTCAGAGGAGGGCACTGCTGCCTGCCCAGGAGATCCAGATCTGAGCTCCAAGCCTCCTCCTGAGCCCTGGCTGGCAGCGCGCTGGATCCTAGAAAAGAGCCCCAACGACAAAGGGGGCCCCACCAGTGGCAGGCTGGTGCTGTGCGGTCAGAGACCATTCCCGGGGCTCATCCTGCAAGGAATGCCAGAAACCCCAATCCAGATTGCAGTGCGCCTGATGCTACAAGTGCCGACAAAATCAATAACTTGGATGAATGAAAAAATGAAAAGTGTGAGCTGCAACCAGGCTTCAGGCTATCCTTGTTCCTATGATACCATATGTTTCAAACATGCTTGCAAACAAGTTGCAAAGTTTACCAGCCTACCTAGAGGAAGGGTTTATTCCCCGCCAAGCCTCCTCAATATTGGGAGTAAAATAAATGAAATCTCTTCTATAAACAGTCCCTCCTGCCAGACGGATTAAATGGCTCTGTGTGTTTGAGTCTCCATCAGCCTCATCTGTTCTAACATTTAGGCCCCCAGAGGGCAGGCTGCTAAATTGGATTGAATGATAACCCTAGGGATTTGGGGGAGTGGGGGAAGAGAAGACCCTAGGCACAGACCGACAATCTGGGTTTGAAATCAAAATAACCCAACTGATTTCTTGGTGACTGTACCTTTGTCCCTGCCTCCTCCATCCTCAGACCCACCTACCAGGCTGTTGAGGGGAGGAGAGTATCTGTCCCTTTAATTGCCGTATTCCCACCTCCTGGGGTGGGAGCTGCACAAACCTACCCCCAGCTTCTTCTCGTCCCCCTATCACCCCCACCACTGCTGATTAATTACAGGGTTAGGCACCCAAAACAGGCAGTGACTAGTGCCTTTCACTGGTCACTGCCTTCAAGCCACAGTAATCAGCAGTTTTAGCCTGTCACTCTCTTGACACTCTACTTAGATCAGGAAATGGCAAATGTGATGGAAATAAGGACTTTATTAACTGTTTCCTCCTTTCCTAGTGATAGGGTGATGGGCAGGTGGGAGCTGGGCTTGGAGGATCGAGAGGGGTGTCGGACATTTGGAAGCCTTCAACCGGTTGCCACCTGGGCAGGTGATGTGCAGATCCCGGGGCGACCGTGGAGCATAGCCCCGGACTTGCTGGCCGCACCTCCACGCACGATCTCTTGCGCAGGTCATCCAGGCCTCTCATCTGCCACTGGGGATGGGATCCCCACTCCGCCTGCCTCCGAGAACTGGCAAACATCCGCACCAGGGAAGGTGCTTTAACCCCAGGGAGTCCCCAAGGGCTTCCGGGTGGCAGGCCACCCTCTCTCCTGATAGGGCCTGTGCCCCATCGCGGCTGCTGGCCCCTGCAAATCTTTTGTGAAAATTAGGAAAGGGCGCCCTCTTGGGGCACATGCAGCCCTCGCAGGGCACAGAGGCTTAGGAATTAGGGGAAGGCGGGATTTTAACCCAGCACAGCCCTTCAGGGGCCTTTTAAAGGTGCTGCCAGGTCCTTCCTTCCCTTCAGTCTTCACAACAGCCCCTAAAACAGGTAGGTTGGTATCTTACACATGCAGAAACTGACGCTTCCTGCTCGCCTGCAAAGGGCCTCGTGGGGCCT
This sequence comes from Theropithecus gelada, assembly GCF_003255815.1. Classification (NCBI taxonomy): domain Eukaryota; kingdom Metazoa; phylum Chordata; class Mammalia; order Primates; family Cercopithecidae; genus Theropithecus; species Theropithecus gelada. The sequence continues at coordinate 5,734,192 of NC_037675.1, forward strand.
AGGACCTAGAGTTTCATATCTCCCAGGTAGACACCCCAGCAAGCTGCCACCCCACCGCCACCCCACAGAGACTTAGGATGGGATCAGGACCCAGTCATGAAGGGGTGCAGGTGACTTCCAGGCAACCCAGCCACCACCTACTGCCTTCCCAGGGGCGGCAGGCGGCAATCAGAACCTAGAGCCCCTGCCCCTACCCCCACCGACATGGAACACCCTCAGCTGCCCCGTGTAAGCCACTGCAGCCCGGCTCCAGAAGCATATCAGAGGCTCCCAGCCACCACCATGGTCTCTGATCACACGGCACCACAGTACTGCAGACCCTGCGTGACCCGGGAACCCAAGCAAGATGACATAGTCTTGCCTGTACACAGCAAACGTCCCCGCCCTGGAGCTGGCCTGTGCCCCTGCCCTCCCGCCACCCCGCCCCTTGCCACTTTTCCAGTAGGGTCAGTGGTTTTCAAGCATTGTCCCAGGAGGTTGGGGGCTGGAATCACCAGGAGAACCCCAGCACCAGCCCCGGCAATGACTGGATGCCAAACGACTCCTTTTTTCATTTCTATCATATCCACAAATACTTATTGAACCAGGCACCAGGCCCCACCCAAGTGCTTGGGATCCACCAGTGAAAAAAACCAATACCCTTGCAGTCTTGGAGCTGACATCCGAACTTGACTCCAAAGCATGAATAGGTGGGTCGGCATCAGAATTGGCTTCATGCCTTTGCTCAAATGTCACCCTGTTAATGAGGCCTTCCCTGGCCTCCTTATTTGCAATGGCAGCCCCAGCACACCCTGTTCACCTTCCTGCTTTATTCCTCACCTTCAGATCATGTCTATAATGTACTTATTTATCTTGTTTATTGCCCATCTCCTCCACCAGAATGTCAGCTCTGTGAGGCAGGGATGGTCATGTGTTTTGTTCAGAGCTGTATATCATGATGCCTGGATCATCATGCTCAGTAAAATGGCTCAATAAAGGTTGTTGAATAAGTCAACGACACTCAGCCTTGTTTCACTGTCGAGCTCCTTGCTATGCAGCCTCAGCTCCTCTCTCAGCTCCTCTCCCAGGCCTCGCCCACAGGTGCTCCCCTCAGGCTGTGAGGTTTGCTCTGCCCTCCTGGCTCCACCCCTCCCTATGCCCAGGATTAGTGGGAAGCCACAGTGGCCTTGGGAAGAGGATGGGCATCTGGATGCCCTAGACCTCACCCAGGCCACTGACCCTGGTCTGCCCACTGGTCCTGCCTGACCTGGTGCCGGCTTTGTGCCCACTGCCCCAGCAGTGCCCTCTCTCTTCCTCTCCTCCCTCCTCCCTGACACAGCAGGTGGATAGAGCCTGTGCAGCCACAGCTGCATTACCTCAGGGGGCAGCTTTCCAGCTCCTTGTGACTTGCCACCATCTCACTCCCATCTATGCTCACGGCACAGTGGACAGCTACCAGCCTGGCTCATGGCAACCTCCAGCTCCTGGGCTCAAGCGACTCCCCCTGCCTCAGCCTCCCAGGTAGTTGGGACTATAGGTGTGCACCACCATGCCTGGCTAATTTTTAAAATTTATTTATTCATTTATTTATTTTTTGAGATGGAGTTTCACTCTTGTTGCCCAGGCTGGAGTGCAATGGTGCAATCTTGGCTTACTACAACTTCTGCCTCCTGGGTTCAAGTGATTATCCTGCCTCAACCTCCAGAGTAGCTGAGATTACAGGCACCTGCTGCCACACCTGCTAATTTTTGTATTTTCAGTAGAGACAGGGTTTTACCACATTGGTCAGGCTAGTCTCGAACTCCTGACCTCAAGTGATCTGCCCGCCTCAGTCTCCCAAAATGGTGTAAAAAATTATTTTAGAGACAGAGTGTCGCTATGTTGCCCAGGCAGGTCTCAAACTCCCTGGCACAAGGGATCCTTCCACATCAGCCTTCCAAAGTGCTGAGATTACAGGATTGAGTCACTGCACCCGGCCTACCATTTTCAAGCATGTTGACATTCAGGATTGGGCCTGAGCCCCTGAAACCAGCATGCAGGTAGCCAGGGCAGGATTGCAATGCCCATTTTACAGAGGTGGGCCCAGAACTCACAGAATGAGGTGCATACATCTCATACCTGAGGCTTGGACCCAGAGCTAATCTCAGAAGGTTCTAGAGCCCCTTGGGCTGGGACACAGTCCCTGCTGGGATCAGGGACCCAATGCCACCCTCTGGTGAGAGAAGTAGCCCAGTTTCTCCCTGCCCATCTCTGAAGATCCTTGCGGTTTATTCACTGGTTCATTCAACCCTCATTTTCCCAGAGACAGTACCTATCACAGAAGATTGAAACATACTCCTGAACAGGAAACTTTTCTGGGACTCAGTTCTTTACCTGTAGAAGGGGCTTAATGATAGCATATATTATTGTTAGTACTTATTATTAGTAATAGAATATAAAAGGTCATTGTGAAGAGTCACTGAGGTATGGTATATAACATGTTCTGCACAGTGTCTGGTACACAGGAAACATTCAACATATTCATTAAATAGTAGCGATTTTTATTCTGGGCCTAGGCATAGAGATGCAGCTGGGTGAAAGACAGATAGACTCCCTTGCTCTGGAAGCCTTGTGTCACCTGGGGAACCAGAGTGTCAGCATGCAGCATGCAGGCCCACCCAAGGAGGAACCTAGCAGAGGGGCAGCTAAGTCAGCCAACGGGGTCACAAAGGTGCAAAGGCCTCCTAAAAGAAGGGACCACTAAGACCGGATACATGCTTAGGAGCAGTCCAGGAGAGGAAGGAGGGATGGCGTCTGGCCCAAAGGCACAGCAGGTGCTAAGGTGGGTCTGCTGGGGCAAGCAGAGGCAGAGGGACGCCAGCAAGAGGCCTGTGGAAGGCCCTCTGTAAAGCTGGGACTTCTGGGGGTACTGGGGACATGGCCCAGCTGAGCTCAGAGAACGAGAGGGTAGATAGAGAAGGAAGAGGGGCTGTAGAGAGAGGTGATGGCAGAGGGAAGAGAGGGGCATGGAGAGGGGCCAGGTGAGTGGGGTGCCCTCAGGCACTGGATCAGAAAGTCTGGATGTGGGATGGGCATGGTGGCTCACGCCTGTAATCCCAGCACTTTGTGAGGCTTAGGCAGGTGGATTGCTGGAGGTCAGGAGTTCAAGACCCGCCTGACCAACATGGTGAAACCCCATCTCCACTAAAAATACAGAAAAATTAGCTGGGCATGGTGGTAGGTGCCTGTAATTCCAGCTACTTGGGAGTCTGAGGCAGGAGAATCACTTAAACCTGAGAGGTGGAGGTTTCAGTGAGCCAAGATCGCACCACTGCACTCCAGCCTGGGTGACAGAGCGAGACTCTGTCAAAAAAGAAAAGAAAAGAAAAGTCTGGATGTGTTTACCATCCAGCAAAGGGAGGTAAAGTGATAGGGAGAGGGTCCTTTTGTCCAACTCAAATGGAGATGCCATATGGGCTAGCTCTGGTGCTGCAGGCAGGACCTCCATAAGCACTCCCTGTGGACCCAAGCCCTGTTCTGGGAAGAAGTTGCCCAGCTTCCCAATAGCAATCCTCCAAGCTCTGAGCACTCTTGGGCTGGTGAGCCAGTATGGGATGAGGAGGGGGATCCCCTGGTGGTCCTCCCAGAATCCTCTCCTCCAAGAGCCAGGAGTGTCTGTCATCTACTGTGTGAACTCACAAAACTCTCTTCCCCAATCTGGGTCTCAGTTTCCTCATCTGTCAAGTGGACCCATTTCTTTTCTCCTCTCAGGTCCTGGTGTTGGCACACATTTAGTCTGGGGTGCTCAGCCAGCCAGCACCAGGGACTCCCTGCCACCTGGATCCCTTACTACTCCCACACTCATAGGGCCTGTGACCGACGAGTGCAGGGAAGCCATGTGAAGGGCAAGAACCTAGTTGCTGGACTGAGCAGCCTCCTGCAGACATTCTGGCCTACACTGACCTGGCTCAGCCGGGGTCAGGCTCTCTTTAGAGCTGGCAAGAGGCCCAAGCTTAGCACCTCTTCGAGAGGGTGTAGCCCATTGCCCTCCCACATCTGACAGGTGTCCTTCTGCTCCAAGAGACAGCGAGGGGTTGGAGTGTCTCTTGCTGCCTCCTTCCTGGCCTCATCCCCACAGCTGTAGCTGCACTCTCACCTCTACCCTGAGCTTTTGTGGATGCTGAATTCATACAACATCTCAGAGGGAGAGCTCCTGGGTGGGCAGACAGATGCAAAGAGGAGATGCTCCAAGGCCTTCCTCCCACCCTGCTCTCCCAAGATTCTCCTCTGCCCTCATGTGCGAGGCCTGAGCAAACAGGACAGGCTCCCTGGTTAAACTGATGGTCTCATCTCAGGCAGGATCTAGGTGTATAATGCGGCCTCAGGTCTGGGCTGACAAAGGATAGTCTGGTATAACACAGAGGCCTCGTGGGACCTCAAGCAGGCTCTGGGGAAGTCAGTGACCAATGAGTCCTGAAGAGGAGGAAGCTAGAGCTAGTGACCCTAGCAGATCTCATGAATGCTCAGAGTTGGGCTCGGCACAGTGGCTCATGCCTGTAATTACAGCATTTTGGGAAGCCAAGGCAGGCAGGTCACTTGAGGTCAAGAGTTCAAGACCAGCCTGACCAACATGGCGAAACCCCGCTCTAGCAAAAAGTACAAAAAATTAGCCAGGCGTGGTGGCATGCGTCTGTAGTCCCAGCTACTTGGGAGGCTGAGGCAGGAGAATGACTTGAACCTGGGAGGCAGAGGTTGCAGTGAGCCGAGATTGTGCCACTGCACTCCAACCTGGATGACAGAGAATAGATGTCATATGGCTTAGCATGCCAAAAAAAAAAAAAAAAAAAAAAAAAAGCAGATCAGAGTTGAGTTGAGCCAACCCAGGCTGAATCCTTGCTCTTCTGCCTTCTAGCTGTGTGACCTTGGACAAGTCACACAGCTAGAAGGATTGGATTTCTCTGTGTTTCAGTTCCCTGTGCAAAGTAAAAGGCAACAGCAACACCTATTCTAAAGGGTTGATATCATGGAATAGATATAAAGTACCTGGCACAGGACTAACACTGAGTAGTTACTCAATTAATGGTAACTGTGATTATTTGTATGCCCATGGACAAGTGGCTACATGGTACTTCAGTGCTCTGAGCTATGTGACCTTATGCAAGTTGCATACCCTCTCTGGGCCCATCTGTAAAATGAGGGACTTTAGTAGAGGAAGCCCAAGATCTCCCTTTGATGTAAGCTTTGTGATTTGTGGGCACTCTGGGATGACAGGAGGAGACTGCTCACTACATTGTTTATATGAGCTTCAAGTCCTGGGCCCTTGGAGAGGACTGGAGGTAGAAGAAGGAGGAAGAGAGAGAGAAAAAGGAAGGGACAGAGGGCCCAAGGAAGAAGAGGATGTGAAGCAGGAGGGAGGAAGGAAAGAAAGAAGGGGAGGAGGACTGGAGAGGAAAGCAGAGGAAAGGGAGAGGAAAAAGGGGGTAGGAAGGAATAGAAGACGAAAGAGGAAGAGGAGAAAGGGGAGGAGGAAGACAGAGGAAGGGAGAGGAAGGAAAATAGAAAAGAGAAAAGGAGGAAGTACAGGAGAACAGGGTGGAAGCAAAGGGGGAGAAGAGAGAGGCAAGGAAGAGGCATGAGAAGGAAGTGTCAGCAGGGCTGGTTCGGTCACTGCAGAGAAATCCAGAAACGAGCTTGCTCCTAAGGACACCAGAAGGACCTGGGCTTGTTGGAGGCTAGAGCAGGGCTGGCTCTCTCTAGAGGGTTGATGTCCTGAGCCTGGCCCCTGGGGCTAGCAATGCCCCTCTGGATTCCAGGAAAGGACCTCTAGACCTTGAGTCACTGCCTCGTCTAACCCAGAAAACAGGTTGGGTAAAAGCCGTCAGCCACTAGGTGGGCCAGGATTTCCTCCAGGAGTGCTCCCAGGGCATATGGATAGGCCCGGGAGTGCCATCCTCAGTCCCTCTTTGGCGATGAGGGGTGGGCAGAGAGGTAAGGGATGAAACCAGGGTGAAGGGCTTTTCTGGCCCTTTCCTAGACAGGCCAGAGCCGTTAGACTGAGCAGAGGGGGCCATCCCCAGGGGATCAGCCGAAGTTGGGTTCCCAGAGAGCCCCAGTACCTGGGCAGGCCAGGCAAGGCAGCCAGCCCTGGAGCAGCCTCTGCAGGCTTGGCCATGTAGTTCACCCCTCTGGCATTCCCTGCCCCCTTTCCTGAAGGGGAAGCACAGACTTAAGTGTCAAAGACCCACTACCTTGAATTCCACTGTGAGACCTTGAGAAAGTCACTTGACTCCTTTCAGCCTTGGTTGTCTATAAGAAGGGGTAGTACTAGTACTAGAAGGACTGAGTGCAGTGATGGCGGCCCAGGGCTTAGCATGCCAATGCTTAAAGGCATAAGGAGAGGAGAGGAGGAGGTCAAGATACCTTTCCTTCTCCCTCTTCCCTCCTTCACTGTGTCCCTCCTCTGGCACAGCTGCTCTGTGTTCACAGCAGGCACGAGGACCCTGCAGGCATGCCTTCCAGCCCACTCCCAGGCTGTACCCCACTTTCCAGCTGCCTCTTGGGGTGACCCACACTCAATCCACCACCCCAGGATGCCTCTATGTCAGCAAATCCTCCAAAAATGCTTTGCAGCAGGTGAATGGAGCACACAGCCTCTTCCTGGGGTCTCCCTCGCCACCCCAGTGGTAAGCCTGGGAACCATTTGCCCGTGTGTGTCCAGGATGGGCAATGGAGGAGCAGTGAGTCCATGGCCTCTGTGAATGCCTGGGCCCCCTGGGGGACGGGGGAGCTGGGATAGGCTAGATGAATAGATCCTGGGCCCGGAAGTAGAAGATCTGGGTCCCTGGCTGCCTAGGAGGGGGCAGGAGGCTGCCTTCTTGAGGAGCCTGGGAAACCCTCTCCCAGGCAGGCCACAGGCAGGGGTGGGAAGTCAGGGCCCGCGGGGGCTTTGTGCCCTGCACAATTGCAGCCGCTCTTCTGGATAAAGGGATGGACAAAGGGGCCTTCGGAAGTGGCCACGCTGCTCAGTCCCGGGGAGGCCCCAGGAAGCCCCCAGGAAGCCGGCTCTCACTGGCCGCCCACGGAGGCATCCTCCCCACACCCCCCAACACCCACCGGGGGGGCCAGCTGGGCCCCAGCCACCCACAGCCTGGGCAGCTGCATTGGGAGTGAAGGAAAGTTCCTTTGCCCAAGGGGCCTCTTTACCAGAAGAGCCCCAAGGAGGGTTGAGTTTGGGGGTGGAGGAATGCTGCTTTCTTATTTCCCAGGACAGCAGCAGGAACTGGTGACGGAGGAGGGTGGGCTTAAGAATGGCCTTCAGGCCTCTGATGAACCATGGGGCTACTTTTAAGTCTTCTCCCATGAGGAGCCACTGGTTTGCAGACAGAATGCAGCTCCTGCAGACTTTGAAACGGCTCCTCTTCTGGACCATCCTCACATCACAGGACCCACTTCCTTAGCCAGCTGCTTTGTCAGATACAAGTCTCACCCTATAGGCACAGTACCCCAGCAAGCACCCCCAAAGCACCCCAACTCGGAATTCAGCAAGACTGGGCTCTGCAGTTCTGGCTTTGTGGCCTCAGCAAGCTTCACAATCCCACTGATCCAAGGTTTCTCCATCTCTCAAACAAGTTAGAGCTACTGCTTGTAGGATGGGGAGTGCATTAAACGAGATGCCTGGGATCAAGCCCCTGACATTCATGACGATCTGGTCTCTAAATAGTAGTTTTGTTCCTTAGGCCCAGTGTGAATGTGGAATTGTCATTAATGGCACATTAGCTGTATTCAGAAGCAGTCTTGGACTAAGGCTTCCAGCAATCTTAGAGTATGTTGAGGGTAAAGAGATGAGGTGGTAAACACTCCTGCTACAGCATCTACCTGCCTTTTAATTTTGAAATGACTTTAGATTTACGGAAATGTTGCAGATGGTACAGTGAGATTGCCCTAACATTAACCTCTGATATTGCCATGGTACATTTGCCATAACTAAGAAATTAACATTGTTACAACACCATGAACTAAACTCCATACTTATTTGGATTTCAGCAGTTTTTCTGGGAATGAGCTTTGTTCTAGGATCCAGTCTAGGGCACCGCATTGCATTCAGTCACCTGTGTGTCATGGATGAAAGAGCAGAAGGTCCCTTCTTCATTAGCTTTGCTCACTCCCGGAAGGAAAGGCCCGTTTCCTGGAATAGGGAAACAACCCACACAAGCCTCCTGTCCTGCTGAGTCTCCCCATCAGGAAGTGGGGTTCCTAAGCTCATCAATGCATTTAGGAGCTCCCTTCCCAGAGCTCTAGACTAATGAAGGAGTTCTGTGGCTTCTTGCTAGCGTGGAAAGCTGAGGGAAGAATGCCAGAGCAGAGCTGAACCACACAGATGGGAACTGGGACACCCAAAGCATCTGAGAGGCCCTGTGTCCCTGCTGCTTGGTACACACACACACACACACACACACACACATACACACACACACACACCCAAATCAGACCTTCCTGTAGTTCAGAGGGTGGTTCAGAATCCAGAACTCTTTTCCCAAACTCCAAGCACTTGAATGAGAACGAGAATGAGTCCCAGCCCATCCCCCAAGCCCACACCTGCCGCTCCTCCCACAGAGCTGGTTGTGGTGCCTGGATGTGGGCACTTCTGGGTCCCAGCCCACCCTGGCAGCAAGAGTCGGCCAGGCTCCCAGGAGCAGTGGAGGGAAGGCCCCTTTGGTGTGGATGAAGACAGAACAATGCCTACTTTTTCAGGCAGCTGGCAGAGCCTGCCAGGCCCTGGGTGTCTGAATGCCCATTGGAGCCAGACACTGGACTCTGTTTCCCAGGCAGTCCCGTGCCAGCACCTGCCCCCACCCAAAGAGAAGGAGTCTTTCTTTCCTGCTGGCCAAGGCCAAGGCTCCCAAAAGAGCATCAATGGCAAGAGGGGCTGACCTTTGTTCAGGAAACGGGTTTCCTGGCCACCCGCACCCCACCTCCACTTGGGAACCTTGGAGCTGGAAAGGGAAGTGTGTATAGAGGCCTCCCTTCCCCTCTGTGAGTCTGCCCTGCTCCCTCCAGACCCTGAAGCTGCAGGACGGCCAGCCGGCCTTGGCAGGCCGCCTCCCTTCCCCCACCCCACCCCACCTATTCATCAAGGGCTCTGAATGCTGAAGACCTTCACAAGGCTCATCCTGTTGGCCTTGAAAGGGACTCACATTGAAGACTGCTGCAGGGTGTGTTTGGAGGGAGGGAGGAAGGGATTCCAATTGAAGTGACTGTGCCCACTTGGAAGGTTGCAGAATTGAGACCCACAGAGGTGCCTGATGATGAGCCCAGGCTCCCCAGCTAGGGGAGGAACATGGATTGTGTCTCCAGACAGCAGTTCAGGATTTGAGTTGCATATGGCTCCCAGGCCATTTGCTCTAATGATTCACACCACTAGTTCTGTGTAAGTACGTGAATCAAGGTATCCTCAAGGGGCCTTGGATACTGCTGGGGTTATTTGCTATCCAATACTGACAGTTCCATTTGGGGCCCATGGACGAGCAAGTGCAGAGCCAACTGGGATTTCTGGAAAGCCTGGGACTCACCCAGAAGACAGCCTCAGAGACATTTTGGTGTGGCTGTCCGGAAAGCCAGGCTGTGGGGCATCCTCTTCCATCAGGCCAGCTCTGGGAGATCCCTAAGCCTGAGAACTGAGGGCAGCAACACCCCTCCCTGACAGCCCCATCCATTCACCCCTCGGCCAGAGAGAAGGAGCAGGGGTGGACCTTGTGCCTGTCACACACAATGCTGACACATACAGAAACATACGCAAGAGACACGAGATCCCCTCACCAATAGATGCAGGGAGACACAAAGATGAACACACACACACAAGCACACAGCAGACAATGGCTGTTGGATCTTTATCATGGGCCCTGTGACGTGTGCCTGGCCCTGATCATCTCATTTAATCCTCACACAACACATAAATGTACACAAAATGGGACTTAAGCAGAGAGACCAAGACACACATATTGGAAACCCAAAGACAAATACCTTGGCCGGGCGCGGTGGCTCAAGCCTATAATCCCAGCACTTTGGGAGGCCGAGACGGGTGGATCATGAGGTCAGGAGATCGAGACCATCCTGGCTAACATGGTGAAACCCTGTCTCTACAAAAAATACAAAAAACTAGCCGGGCGAGATGGCGGGCGCCTGCAGTCCCAGCTACTCTGGAGGCTGGAGCAGGAGAATGGGATAAACCTGGGAAGCGGAGCTTGCCGTGGGCAGTGGGCTGAGATCTGGCCACTGCACTCCAGCCTGGGTGACAGAGTGAGACTCCGTCTCAAAAAAAAAAAAAAAAAAAAAAGAAAGACAAATACCTCACAGACTCAGACACACAAAAAGGACAACCAAACCATGGACCCACAAAGGTAAACACACCAGTGATGTCCCAAGGGCCAGGAGGTAGGACAGAGCCAGCCAGGGGCAGGCAGGTGCTTTGTCTGTAGAGAATTTAAAAGTCATCATGCTTTTGATTATCAACTTGCGCTGCAATTCCTTAACTGCGTCCGTAAAATGATGCTCCATTCCCCTCCCCAAATTATTCTGTTAATTCTAACCTGTTTTATTCTGACTTTTTATTGGGGTAAAGTATGCATAACATAAAATTTACCATCTAACTGCTTTTTCAATGTGATGTTTTATATTATTTTTAAGTGTACAATTCGGTGGCATTAAGTACATTCACGATGTTGTGTGACCATCACCACGATCCAGGACTTCATTATCCTGAACAGAAACTCTGTACCTATTAAACAATAACTCTCCATCCCCCATCTCCCAATTGCTGGTAACCTCTATTCTACTTCTGTTTCTGTGAATTTGCCTATTCTAGGTACCTCACATGAGTAGAATCATACATTTGTCTTTTTGTGTCTTAAACTGTTTATTTATTTTTATTATTTATTTATTTATTTATTTTTGAGATGGAGTTTTGCTCTTGTTGCCCAGGCTGGAGTGCCGTGATCTCGGCACACTGCAACTTCCGCCTCCCAAGTTCAAGCAATTCTCCTGCCTCAGCCTCCCGAATAGCTGGGATTACATATGTAGGCTTCAAATGTGCACATTTATATTACTTATCCTTTAGTTAACCTTGTGTTCTACATGAAAGTTAATTCCAAGAACTCCTGGCTCCGCTGTTGGCCCCTAGACAGGTTTTGATGGTTGGAATCTACCAAGTCACTTCAGGTGCAGCCTGTGTCTCCAGGCCCTAGCTCAGTGATAGTGAAGTTGTAGAACAGAACTTGAATTGCTTAATTTTATTTGTGACTAAAATTTAAAACTGTGAATCAGAGAGCAAGCTGTGAAGCTGCAATAGTTTTTGTTTGGAAAATGCACATTTTACATTATATAGGGAATATTTTATTGAATTTGAACAATGTGTTTAAAAAAATTGAAGTCTCTTTGCAGATTGTTAGTATTTTAGTCTTATTTAATTCTAATGTAATGTTATTCATTACTGGGACAAATCAATATGTAAGTATATTTCCCCTCTTTGTTTAAATAATGTAATTTAAAAGTATTTGCCCATTTTTTCCCTTTTTGAACTATAATGACTATTTCTTATTTTATTTATTTTTGAAATGGCATGAGTTTATATAGGAAATTCAATAAAAGAAAATTTTGGCTGCCTGCCATTTATTGTTATTCATTTCATGATTACTACTGCCAATAATTTTGTCTTATAGAAGAGGGGTAGTGTTAAAAATCTGCTCAGGGTATATGCTAGGTACCCCGAGATACGTGTACGTGTACACACACACACACGCCCACGTGCACCATCTGCTAAGTGCCCAAGTCCGCTGGTCACGAGTGGGTGGGTCTCTCCAGCCAATAGCAGTACCGGTGGTGGGAGGGTGGGTCCCAGAGTGGGCGCTGGCGGACAAGGTGGGGTCGGGAATGGAAGGCAGAAAGGAATAGAAGAGGATTCAAGACCCAGCGAAGGTCCTGAGCGACAAAGGCCGCCTCTGTCGCCTACTCCTGCCCCTTGCCCGGTCTCTGCTGCACCTCCGAAATCTACCACGAGGTGTCACTGTGGCAAAGGGATCCCCCCTCCGGACGCTTCCGAACCCGCTCGGCGACGTTTGCTGAGCGCACTCGGTGCCAGGCACCGTGACTGGCCCTGGGGAGTCCAGACAAATGAGGTACAGCCTCTGTCCCTGAGCACCTCACAGCCTGGCGGGAGGCTCACAAGGAGATCCAGTTGTGTACAGCCTGGCGGTGAACAAGGACGTGGAAGGGCGCTCAGAAGCGGCTGGGTCCAGAGGGCCTTTAGTCCCAGCAGGAAGAGCGCAGGCTTTCCCACGAGGCCCATCAGGGAGCCTAGCAAAGTCTGAACGGACGTGTGCTCAGAAAGGCGCTCTGTGTGCTATTATTTGTGTTTTTAAAAAACGAAGGAAGGGTGCAAAATAAAGACTATACATTGTGAGTGTTCATAGGATATATCTGGAAGATATTTTAAAATGGGGGACATCAGTGTCCTCAGGAAATGAGATTCGTGGCTAGGCACAGGGATGGGGAAACTTTCACTGCATGTATTTTGTTCATTTTGAGCCATGGGAATGAATCACCTTTCTGAAAAATACATGAAACAAAAACTATTAAATTAAAATGTGTAAAGTCTTTATAATAAAAACAAGTCAGTTAAGATCATTTCAACTGCGTTGTGTAGGATGAGCTGGAGAGACCTTCAGAACTGGGCATTGGTCCTGGGGAGGAGTTGGAGGAGACCTGGCCTGGTGGGGAGGTGGGGTGTGAGCACAGCGCTGGGTTCTCCAGCAGTGATGACAGGCACAGGGCTTGGCTTATGGATTTTTCTAGGGCAACAAAAATATAAAGGCATGAAAAACAGAAGTATCCAGATTTTTAAATGGAAACTACAAAATCCAAATGAACAAATGTTTAATTAGATGTCTACAGAATGGAACTCATGCCAACCAGCCAATTGTCACATAATTCACAGAGCAGAATGTGAGTGTGTTTTAATAGGTTTGATATGTTGCAGGCAGGGAAGTCCAGTGGGGGATCCCCAGGACCTGCCTCCATTCTATACTTCCAGGGCTGAAGCCAGGCACCAGGGAGGCTCAGAAATCACATCCCATACCAGGAGCAAGTTTCTGAGGTTTGGATACTCCTAGACATCCTCATGCCACAGCCCCCTCCTGCCCTAAGTGAGGAGTCAGAGCACACCAGGTTGAGGGCAGCCTCCAGCAGTGGGGCTCTTTCAAGGGTGTGTGTGTGGAGCAACAGTGGTGGGACAGCATCAGTGAATGTAAACTACACCACAATGGTCAAGCCCACTCCCTGGACAGAAAAGGAAGCTGAGCCCAGAGCAAGGCAGGGACTGCCCCAAGGCCACACAACCAGTTAGTTGGTGCACTGAGACTCATCCTGCCCACTCTGGCTCCCAGATCTTGGTGGCCTCCACTGGATCACATTGATGCCCTGCACACCCTACTCCTGAAGCCAAGAGAGGACCTTCAGGGACCTCTTGGCCTTCCTCAGACAGCACTGCCAGCTATTCATGACTCCAGAGGATTATGTGGTGGGATTTAGGAGAAACTCCACACCCCAGGCCTTGCAAATGGCTGTGCCTCCTGGGGAGAGGAGTGGAGGGGAGGGCCTGTCCAGGCTGCTGGACATTTGCCAAGTCTCAAGGCACAAGCCTGTGAGTTGGCCTTCCTGTGTCACAATTCCCTCGCCACAGCAGGCCTCCATCACCAGCTCACCCCGCCCCACAATCCTGGTGCATGCAAAGGCATCTGGATTCCCAGGCCTGATTACATAAAAATTTAAAACTTACATGAAGCAAAAAATACCTCATATGAAGGTAAGTGAAAAGTGACCGATGGAAGAAGATGTCTACAACATAAGCAAAAGAGGAGTGATATATATAATACGTAAAGAGTTCTTATAAGTTAATAATAAAAAAATATGAGTAACCCAACAGGAGGCAAGGGTCCAATGAGATAATAGCAGGAAAGGAGCTTTGCAGGAAGAGCTGGACATGTCTGAGGGTAAGTGTCCTGGGAAAAGTTGAGAGGAGGAAGCTTATTCTCTCCTGGTAGGCACAGAACCAGAACTGAACCATCTGTCTATTCTTTCTTTATGACTGAGGGGCATGAATATTCCCTATGCCAGTCAGCTCAATGGAAAACACACACACACATACACACACATATATACACACACACACATACACCCCTAAGCAAATGTCCTCCTGAGAGCCCCTCTGTGAGTCTTCTAAGATGTTTCAGGCCCACAAAGGGACTCTAGGAGTGAACCATGAATCCTATGAGTAACAGGTGAGCTTGAGGCCTGGCGGGACACTTGCAACCTCCCTACCTCCACTCCTTCCTTCTCCTTCCTAATAGAATCCCAGGCAGCCACCCCATCGCAGGCCCAGCAAAGGATTCATGATTGGACCAGACCACAGATTTTCAAGAGGAGCAGCGGCATCCCACAGGGTGTTACATTTTTGTGGGACATAATTTGTCATGGTGGGGGCACCATGGATATTTGGTGAGCAGGGATCGAGGTTAGAATTCCTGACAGTTGCACATAGCAAAACTTTGGCCTGAACCCCACATGACTTTCAAATGTTCCACTGGACAGGAATATAGATGAAAAATCTGAGCCTAGAATCTAATCTCACATGACATATTAACAGAAAGGTTTTTTTGCAAGACTTTCATATATATTGAAAACATACTGCAGCAAACCGCCACTGTGCACATTGAGGAGGCCTATGCTTTGTTTCATTGGTATCTTCCCAAGAGTTACCACCTCAACACAATCATGTCACTAGTAGCAGTGTTACCAGTGGCACTTTGGTCACCAAAAAACCCATCTGTATTTGCCTGTATCCATTGCTGCTGCATTCATGGAGCTTTTAGGTGCAGGTGAAAGCATTTGATTGTTTCATTATGCTTTCTAGAATACTTTTGCCTGAGCATGTTTCTTGAAATATACTTTACTAATTATATATTTCCTTTTGTTTTTCTTTTAGAGTTAGGTCATTGCATTGCTATTTTTGCAATTACATGTGTAAGTAGGTCCCACTTCTACAGATTTCATCAGGATAGCAATATTTGTTATGAGAAGGGAACCCTGAGCCTGATGGGATCGAGAATGGCTGGTCTGAGCCAGATGGCAGATGGCACTCCCCTGGTGATGACTATGGGTTTGTGGATTGGGCGGAGCAATTTTTGGCATCTTCACTCTTTGGCATGAACAAGGAGGCAACAACACGGGCCTGATGGCTATTGGCAGCCATCTTGTGCTCATGAGGGAAATGTTCCTGAGGATAAAGCCAACGTGGAGAACAGAGGTGGGGGACCTGGATCTTTGGTGATGTCACCGAGCCCTGATGCTATGGCATCTGAGGATACCCTGCCTCTGCATCTCCAGCCCTGTGAGGTAAATGTTCTTACAAGAAAAACAGTGGCAACAAACTGTTAGGTTCAATGGCATGAATGGTTTGGGTTAAATGGCACTACTGCCCCGGTTTCCCTTTCAGAAAAAGGGATCCTGGTAAGCATGGATACAGCTTCCTCTTACAGTGATGCCAACATGGCCATTCATGTTTCTGACCACTTAAAGGCCACCTTTAAAGGCCAGACATCAGAGGAGACAGTAGCAGCTGCAGTCTTCTTTCTGCTATAGGCTTCTCTCCACCTCAGAAATGTTCATGGGGCTCAAAGTGAGTGGGGCAGAAAGGCTATGAATCTAGGTCTCCATAGGAGCTCAAGGCTGAGTATCCACTGTGTAAACCAAGAGTGGACCCAAGCCACAGAAAAGCCAGCCTGGCGGAATCCTGGCCTGTTGTGCATATCTGGAAGACATGCAGGAACTACCCAGTCCAGCTCCCTGTGTATCAGTCAGGGTAGGCTATGTTATGGTGACAGCAACCCTCCAAACCTCAATGACTTAAAGAAACTATGTTTCATTCCCACTCCTATTTACATGCCCATTGAAGATGGGCAAGAAGCCTCTGCTCATGCAAGTCACTCAGGGATGCAGGCTGCAGGGAGTTCCATATTGACCCATACGCCCACCATTCCTGGGAACAGAAGGAGAGCACAGCAAACCCCAAACTTACTGTCCTTTAAGGCTTCTGCTGAAAAAGTCACATATCTCTTCCCCACATGTTTCATTGGTCAAAACAAGTCACATGGCCATGCCTACCTTCACCAGAGATAGGTGCATACTCCTCCTGCCAGGAGGGCCAGTAAAGGAGAAGACACTGCATATGAGGACAGTATACAGCCTCCTGCACCTGATTTGTGGTCATCTATGTGGTCACCCTGATTCTACCTGAGCTCCCAGAGGACCTTTCCATGACAGCAGGTCTGACTGTGCTGGCCCCCATATGAGGGCCTTCAGGGGACCTCATCCCTGACCAGAGAAAATGCAAACCTTCACCATGGCCATCAAAACCATTCATGGGGCCAGGCACGGTGGCTCACATCTGTAATCCTAACACTTTGGGAGTCCAAGGCAGCCAGATCACTTGAGGTCAGGGGTTCGAGACCAGCCTGGCTGACATGTTAAAGCCCCATCTCTACTAAAAATACAAAAAAATGAGCCGGGAGCCGGGCATGGTGGTGCATGCCTGTAATCTCAGCTACTTGGGAGCCTGAGGCAGGAGAATCACTTGAACCTGGGAGGCAGAGGTTGCAGTGAGCCGAGATCGTCCCACTGCACTCTAGCCTGGGTGATAGAGCGAGACTCTGTCTCAAAAAAAAAGAAAAGAAAAAGAAGAAAAAAACCACCACGGTCTAGCCTCTATTTACTTCTCCAACTCCTCCCTCTTTATTTGCTACTCACTCACTGAGCCATAATCATTTAGCAAGTGCTTCTATGTGGTGCTGACCACTGTGCAAAATGCTGAGCATGAAAGGATATACATCCTTGTGAGTCCCTTAAAAGCCCGAATCACCTCTTGTTCATACCCAAAGACTCTCAGCAGCAGCAGCCTGCCATGTGTTAAGAAAGAATGAGACAGCTCTGTACGTGCTGATATGGGACCACCCCTAAAATAGAAGTGAAGTTTAAAAAAGCGAGATGCAAACCAGCCACAGTGACTTGCATCTGTAATCCCAGCTACTCTGGAGGCTGAGGTAGGAGGATTGCTTGAGGCCAGGAGTTCAAGACCGCCTGGGCAACACAGCAAAACCTCACCTCGCTACCCCCTTAAAATAATTTTTTTAAAAAAATTAGCCAGATGTAGTGCCATGCACCCATAGTCCCAGCTACTCGGGAGGCTAAGGCAAAAAGATCCCTTGAGCCCAGGAGTTTGAGACCAACTTAAAAACAAAAGTCAGGGGCAAGATGTATAACAGGGTGAATAGTGTGCTAACTTTGTCGCACAGTGTGATTGAACACATGTGGAATATCTCTAGACAGATACAAAATAAACTGATATTAACGACTGCCTGTGAGGTGGGGAACCCACCCCAAGGGACTGAGGGATCCACCTAAGAAACTTACCTTTCTTGTCTACCCTTTGTTTAGTTTGAATATTTTACAATGTGCTTTAAAAAAAAGAAAAAGTCGGAGCCTGGTGCAGTGGCTCACACCTGTAATCCCAGCACTTTAGGAGGCCAAAGCAGGTGGATTGCTTGAGGCCAGGAGTTGGAGACAAGCCTGGACAACATAACAAAACCCCATCTTCACTAAAAATACAAAAATTACCTGAGCACGGTTGTGTGTGCCTGTAGTCCCAGCTACTTGGGAGGCTGAGATAGGAAGATCACTTGAACCTGTGAGGTGGAGGTTGCAGTGAGCCGAGATCGCACCACTGCACTCCAGTCTGGGCAACAGAGCGAGACTCTGTCTCAAAAAAAAAAAAAAAGAAAGAAAGAGAGAGAGAGAAAGGAAGGAAGGAAGGAAGGAAGGAAGGAAGGAAGGAAGGAAGGAAGGAAGGAAGGAAGGAAGGAAGGAAGGAAGGAAGGAAAAAAAGAGAAAAATGTTGTAGTATATGCTATTTTAACTTGGTTTTATTTTACACTTTCCTGATAAAGATTCAAACAATAGACAAGGATATAAATGAAAAGGTACATGTGTCCCATCCCTTACCCTCTTCCCCCTGCCCCAAACCCAGCTCCTGGTTGCCCGTGCTCAGCTTCTTGTCACATAGGCAATGTGTGCACTGCACTCAATTCCATCTTAGGTGTGCACTGCAGGAGATATTCTCTTTTTATGCTTTTGTGAAATTTTTAATTTTTCTCAACAAGTGTATTGTTATGGAAATAAGAAAAAAATACATACTTTTCAAAGTGCTCTGAATTAAGACAGGGCTTGAGGCTCCTGCCTTCCTCCTCCCTTCAACTTGGGAGAAACAGGCTTGACACTATCCCCGACCCCACTGCCATCCACACCATCCCTGCCACCTCAGTTTGGGAAGTGACTGGGCGGCAGAAGCAGTCTTTCTAATTCCAGAAAAGGCCTCCAGTTCCATGTTGAATAAAATTCAACATAAGTCCCTTCCTCACCTCCTCCTCTGACCTCATCACCTCAACCCTCCTCTCCCTTTCCAAGCCTCTGCCAACCAGGCCTCCTTTCGGATGCCAGAGTAGTACCACAAAGAAGAAACCTGTTGCCCTGTTGATTTTTCAGAGGCACTCAACCCAGGAATTTTCCTCTGTCTTATTCTTCAACAGGAAGTCTCTAGAAATGGATCTGAAATACAGCAAAGGAAGAAAGGGAAGCAACTTGAAAAATCCCTCTTTCACGTAGATGTCAGGTTAAAAACGACTGGCCTTGTTAAAACCGCACCTTAATGAGGCTCCTTCCCAGCCTAATTGTCACCATGGCAATGACCCCTGGTGGCCATCTTTAATTAACTCAGTCAGAGTCACCAAATGAGCTCCTCCAGCAAATTGCTCACTAGCCCAGGCAGTCACGCCACCCCTCCTCTGTCCTCTGCCCTCTCTTTTCTGGCACGGGTGATGGGACAGAAAATTCTCAGCTCTGGTTTTCCTCTCTACCTGCTGGTTCTCCTTGGCATGGCCAGGGAGGGACTCAGACACTGGTAATAATAATAAAGTAATAACAATACTAGTGTTATGCTAAGCACTTTTTCTGTATTATCTCATTTAATTTTCACAGTAATCCTAGGAGGGATGCACTATCATTATCCTTTTTTTTTTTTTTTTCTGATGAGAAAACTGAGGCACAGAGAGACTCAGTCAGTCAGAGGCAGAGCTGGAATGTAAACCCAAAGTGTCTGGCTCCAGAGTCACTATGGTAGTCCCTCTGCTAGAGATGAAGCTCACAGGGTCTCCTGCTTCTTCTGCAGCACAATAAAGACCTGGAATTGCTTCCATGCCCACTACTTTCCAACTGTATGACCTTGGGCTACTCGCTTCACAATTCTGAACCTGGTTCCTCATCTGGAACAGGGAGGGTCATTAAAGTGGGCTGAGGGTGGGTCAGGGGCATGAACAGCCTCATCAGTTCTGTTCAATAATGACCCCCCATCTCCACCAGAACCTTCCTGTTTGTAGTCACCCTGGTGTGGCTTTAGAAGCAAGTTGGCATGGAGGTTAAGAGACAATAAATGAGGCCAAATGTTGTGGCTCATGCCTATAATCCCAGTATTTTGGGAGGCCAAGGCAAGTGGATCGCTTGAGCCCGGGAGTTCCAGACCAGCCTGGGCAACATGGTAAGACCCCATCTCTACTATATATATATATATATTTTTAAATATATAATAGATATATTTTATATATTATATTTTATATAGTATATGTAATATATATTATATACAATTATACATTATAATATATTATACATAATATATCATATATAATAGATATTAAATATATTAAATATATCTATTATATATTAAATTTATATATTTATATAATATATATCATATTAAATATATGATATATGATATATTATAATATATAATGTTATATATTAATTATATAATATATTATATATTAATAATATACTAATTATATTAATAATATATTAATTATATACACTATATTATATGTAAATAACAGAAAGGACCTCTGTGAGGCCATATCGAAAGGTCAATTATCAATCCTCATCTTTCTTGGCCTGTCAGCATATTGGATACTTTTGATCTCTCCCTTGTTCTTAAGATACCTCCACTGCCCCCAACCCCCAGCCTCAAGGACATCACTTTTTTTGTTCTCTCCTTCTTCAAAGACCCTCCCTCCCAGTCTCCTTTACTGATTTTCTTTAATTTCTTCCTCTAAAATGAAAGTACTCCAGTGTTCTGCCCCTGGAACACTTTTCTTCTTTGTACTTTTACTCTCTAGTGATCTCATCTTGCTGCATGGTTTTAGATAAGACCATAAGCTTACCTCTCCCACATTAATATCTCCAGCCAGAACCTCTCCTCTGAATGCCAAGTTTATATGTCCAGTTGCCTACTAGGCTATCCCCTTTGGCTATCTAGTAGATCTCTCAAACTTAACATGTCCAGAAACAGCTTCAGATCCCCATCCCCAAAACTCTACTCCTCCTTCAGCCTTTCCCAGTTCAGGAAATAGAAACTCCATCCTTCCAGGTGCTCAACCTCAAACCCCCAGGGTCATCCTTGACTCCACTATTTCTCTCCTGCACACCCCTCTAATGTCTCAGCAAATATAAGCAGTTCTATCTTCAAAACATATCAGAATTAAGCCAGTTCTAACCCATCCCTGCCATCCTGATAGGCAATTAAGGTGGAAGAAGTAGACAGGGGCTAGATCATGGAGGGTGAGGGATCTCTTAGCTCTAGCAAGAACTTTTAAGTTTTAATCTGAATGATATGGAAAACCATATGAGTACTTTACATAGGATCAGATTTGCCTCTTGAAAAGACCACTCTGGGTACTGAGTGGAGAATGGATTGAGGCAGCAAGATGAAAAGTAGTGAATCCTGTTAAGTGGCTATTAAGGTTTTGCGGAATGATCATGGCGTGGACTACTTCCCTTCCAGGCTGAATCTCTCACCTGAGATGGGAGGAGGCCGTCTCAGAGGCGGAAAGGCTGACCCAGGATGTGCCTGAACAAGTGAGCTTCTGTCGGTGACCCCAACAGAGGCAGCCCGAGTTTCAGCACCACTGGGAGGACAGCTCCCATCTCGCCTCAGAGCCAGAGAATCCAGAGCCTCTGCACTGAGGCCAGTCCTGCAGAGTCTTGGGGTCCAGCGCCCTCTCAGAGACTGGCGGCTGGAAGAAAAAGGCGAATGCCCTTTCTCTGAAGACTTCTGTTTGCTACCCTTCATAACGGAGATAACGATGCCGCCACACCGCCAAGCCAGACCCTTACGGATTTTAGGGGTCACCAGTGGAAGGGGAGACCCAAAGCAAACCCTCTGAAAATAGCGTCTGTCTTAGACACCGGAGTTTATTTCCCCGACTTCGGAAAATTAAAAAAGATGCCAGGTGTGCAGTAGGTTGGGGAAAAGGGCTTTTCTGCACAGCTTCTGTTAGCCTGCACTGCTCTGTTGTATATCTGCTGACAAAGCTCCCAAGAACTAAGTTGCTTCTCTGAGAGCTGGACAGTTTAATCATTCCAGACCCAGTGCAGATTTTCTCCCACCAATGGCAGAGTTTCTCTAGGATGGGGTAGTGAGAGGCCCGCCCTCTACTCCTGGCCCTCCTGGCTCTGCCCTCTCTAACTGAATCTAGTTTCCCCTGATCACTTTTGAACTGGATTGATTTTTAAATCTGGAGCCCATCAGGATTCCTCTTTCAGGAGTTGGGGGATGCCACTTGGGGTCGGTGGCCTGGGGAAGGCTTGCTGTGCCGCTTCTGGCTTCTAAAGGTGCTGTCAGGAGGGTCAGAGAAGATGGGAAGGGTCTCAGCCTTCTCACTCAGAAATGACCTTTGGGTTTCAGAACCCTAAAGAGGAGCTTTCTCTCAGCTTCCCTATGAGAGGGGAAAGGGAGCAGCAAAGACTCTGACTTTGACCTTAGGGACACCCCAGACCACAGTGGGAACCCACCCTGTCATGGCCATCTGCTCCACAGTGCTACACCCTCCATTTCTGCCATTGCCCAGGTCCACATGGGCACCCTGTGCCCACTAGCTTCCCTGCACTAGGTGGGGGCTTGATCCTTAGGCAGGCTTCATCCTGGAAATGTCCCTTAAATGGGCCAGGCTCCAACTTCAGAACTACCCTGCTCTAAGGGACATCATAAGGTAGATACAGAAGTTGGGGGATGCCAGGACTAGGTTTTTGGTGTGAAGGCAAGGCCAGACCAGACCTAGAATCAAATCCCATCCCCTTCTCTTTTTGCTCCCTCATTATGTGACCTGGGGTAAGTCACTTTTCACTTCACCGCTCCTGGACTTAGATTCTAACCCTAAGTAGCTCCTCCCAAGGGGCTGCTGTCAGGAGTCACTGAAACAAAAGTAAACTTCTGATCAATGCCCCATAATTGGCCCTCTGTTGATAAAATATGAATGCCTTTTCTGGAAAAGGGATACCTGAGGAGGCTTCATAGAAGTAAGGGAGACTCCCCCTTCCGCCAACCAGCCCATATCCTGTATCTTTCTAGACTCCTGCAACCTTCAATGGGGACTGGGCAAATATGCTGCCACCCAAAAAGTGAGGCCCTGAAGGTGATCTGTCCTGACCAGGTTCCCACTTCAGTTCCTAAGGCCAAGACCCCAGGTGAAGGAGACCTCTGCTCTCAGCCAGAATTATCCTGTGTGACTCTCCTCCCTCCTGGGGTCCCAGCACTCCCTTTTAGGAACTTCAAAAGGGGCCTGAGGGACAACAGGAGGCTTCCAGTTAGCTGCCCCAGGAACAAGGGCATCCACTTCCTTTCATCAAGACTTCCACTACCCCATCCGTAAAACTGGGAGAAAGACTCCTCAGATGAGGATTAAACGACACAAACATCCAGCAAGACACTCAACACTCGGTCTTGACAGGCATCCACAGAGGTTTACAGTCTCCCTGAAGACGCTTGCTGGCACTCCTCTGAGGGGCTGGTATTTTGGCTCCCAAGGGTTCAAGAGGTTAAAAGATCTGGCGGAGTTCACACAGCTGGAAATGTGGAGCTTCGCGACTCCAACCCAACTTCTCCAGACACAGAGCGTCTGGGAGGGCAGAAGCCAAGCTCCTGAGCTTGCTGGGCCAAACACCAGGGGCCAGGAGTGGGCAGGGCCGGCGGGACCGCCAGCTCCCTCACTGGATTCACTGGTTCAGCCACTCTTCCGGGACCACGTGGGCCAGCAGAGAGCATGCGTCCCCGGCCTCTCCCTCTTCCGATCTTGCCCTCATCTACAGGGCCAAACCCAAACCCGCCTGCTCTGGGGCAAAGGGGAAACCGTCTCCAATCATTTGCTCCTCAATATCTTTCCGATTCTGGCATCTTTTGAGCTGAGGTGCAACTCTTTTTGCTAATTAGCTGCAATGATGAACTCTCGGGAGCTCTGATATTTGAAAATATCTATGAAAACTACTCCATATATACATAGATGCATGCATATACACATAAACACATACCAGGGCCTCCAAATTAGCTGTCCCTCCAGCTGCCGACCCGCCACCGCCACCGCAGAGTAGTGGACGAGAAAACCTGGCGCTGCGGGAGGCAGAATGAGGAATGTCCCGTTCAAGGCCAGAACCCACGTGGCACCCCTGCCCCGTTCCAAGGTGGAGTCTCTGGGCTTTACCTCTTCCCGGTCTAGCCGCAGGGATGGGGGAAGGGTGGGGTGCGGGGGGATGGTACTGTTTCCACCCCCAAACTGCCATGAGGAGGCCCCTTGTACCCACGCCTGCAGCCCGGAGTGTCCCGGCCAGGCAGCTTTACTTCGCTGAGTTGTACTGAGTGCCTGCTCCGAGCCGGGTGCAGCGGAGAAGCCGAGCTCCGGGTGGCCCTCCTGCAGCGCAGGCACGCACCGACTCGGGATCGCGGCCGGGACACCGCCCTCAGCCCTGCGCTTCCCAGGCCAGGCCTGGCCAGGAACCAAACCCGTGCCCCGCTGCAGCAAAGGGACGCTCAGGAAGTCGGCCCTGCAAGTCTGCGTTGGTTCAAAAGCACCTCACTGCGCCCTCTGCAACCACCCGCCACTTCCCGGTCATCCTGCCTTCGCGGCGCTCCCCAGCGCCTGGCGGGGGCACTGCTCGGTCAAGGGTAATTCCCTCCCGCCTTGCGGTCTGGAGACCGCAAGCAATGACTGCCTGGGCTCCCCCTGCTGGAGACCGCAGTAACGACCCGAGGCCCCATCCTCTCTGAACGCTTATTTTTTTTTAACTACTGTAGACCCTCCACGCACCCCCACCCCATCTCCGCCTCCTGCCAGTTACCGGGCAGAGGCTACCAGGAAGATCTTATTTTCCCACAACTTTATCCTGAACGCAAACAAAATGAAAAATGCACACATTTACCCAACAAATATTTACTGAGCACTCACTCTAATACTAATCACCACAGTGAACACTGGGTACTTACTGCATGGAAGGCATTGTTGGGCTCTTTTACATGTATCAGCTCATTTAATCCTCACAACAACCCTAGCAGGATGGTACTATTATTATTCCCACTTTGCAGTTGAAGACACACCCAGGCCCAAAAAGACATGGCCAAGCTCTCTCAAAGCGGGGAACAGGCTTTGAACCGGGATGTCTCCGGATCCCAGGCTCCTAACCATTACATCACACCATGGAACGCTATGGTAAAATTAAATATATATATATATATATATATATATATATATATATATATATATGACATAAGAAGTGGCTTCAAAGCATCCCTTGTTCTCTAATTCTCCCTGTGAAATTTTTCCTACTAAGAGACGTTTTACCTAGAGAGAGATGTTGAAGTTTTCTGGTCATTTTCTGGGTATGCATTTGCTTGGGCCACCAGCAGATATAAGAGTAAGATGGTCGCCCCACATATTGAACAAGATGTAAGGTTTAAAAAAAAGTATGCAAACAACTACCTGTCTGAGGTCCCCACCCCATCACTTCAAAGCTGTACTTCCTTTTGGAATAGAAGAGAATGAGGCTCCATAAGACGCAGTGGACTGTTCTTCACTCCTAAGAAGTCAGGAGCATGAAGGAGCCTGACATACTTCTTTTGGACACTCCCCCCACCCCGCCCCAGCAAACTGAATTCGTCACACTCTTTATGAGCCTCTCCTTTGTTCCTGGAGACCTTGAATGGGTCCAGCCAATCCCCTCACTAAGAGCCTGGGCACAGCTTTGGTGGAGGTGATAAGTGCCAGGGTAAAGGTACACTGTGCAGCCTGAGTTAGGGTGAGACCACCACCTTGGGAAGGGTGCCATAGTGAGAAAGCCATGGACCTAGACCAGGAGTACAGGAATTTTAGAGTGTAGAGAGCCCTTGGAGACCAGCTAACGCATCACTTATCCAGCACAAAGACTTGCAAGGTGCAGGGTCATATGCGGTGGCTCACGCCTATAATCCCAGCACTTTGAGATGCTGAGGCAGGCAGATCATTTGAGGCCAGGAGTTCAAGACCAGCCTGGCCAACATGGCAAAATCCCATCTCTACTTAAAAAACAAAAATTAGCCAGGTGTGGTGGCACACAGCTGTAATCCCAGCTATTTGGGAGGCTGAGGCACAAGAACTATTTGAACCTGGGAGGCAGAGGTTGCAGTGAGCCGAGATCATGCCACTGCACTGCATCCTGGGTGATACAGCGAGACTCTGTCTCAAAAAAAAAAAAAAAAAAAAAAAAACCTTCCAAAGTGCCACAAGTGTGCCTTGGGCACAGGATGTTAAACGATCCACTTCAGTCCCTGATGCCAATATTCCACTGTGGAAACTAGAGACCCATTACATCACTTTCCTCTCTGCCCCAGCCTTATCCCTGTCCCCTGGCCCAGGCCTATCTATTAACTGTGTGTGTGTAACTTTCCCATTTAAGACTCTAAGATCCTTTGAAGACAGGCTTGTATGTTACTCACCACTGTACTCCAAGCACTGGGCACAGGGTCTGATAGAGAGTAGGAGCTGAACTAAACAAATGAATTCTCCCACAACATCTCTGCCTGGTTATCGTGCTGCCCCTATTGGAATCCTTCTAGAGATGAGGCACTCACTACTTCTCCATGGGACTGCATCCCTGTGCATCAGTTAGCAGGTGAGTTCTCCCTTCTGCAGACTCCCAGACCTAGTTATCACCCTCTGAGCCTTTCCTAAATCCTGAAAAAAAGCCACTGATTGTACCAGACAGCCAGACACCTGCCTTCTGTCCTTGGAGCATGGTCCAATCTAGAAAACGGAGATCTCCTCTCCCCGAAGGGCATAGGAGACCCACCTGAGCCCCAGAGAACCCAGCCCACTTGGGGGCTGAGTTCATAGCATAGTGTGTAGTTGAGTGGGGGCTTATCCTCAAAACTCCCCGGCATGTCCGGTAATGAGCGTCTGGGAGGGGCTGGATAGAAAATATGGAAACACTGCAATGTCATGTTGGTTCTATAGTATTTTCCTGAGTTTTCACATGTCAGTGTGAGCCAAAGGATGAGCATGCATCCATGCATGTGCGTGCATGTCAAACTACTTGCACGTAGGCAAGCATGGACCTAGGAATGTGGCCAGAAGTGAGTCTATGTCCTGGGGAGGAGGGGTGGTGCGCCACAGTGTGCACAGGCTGGTGAATGCCCCCAGAAAAACTGGGGTCTGGATGACCCTAAGGGTGTATGTATGTATACGAGTATGCAGGAGTGTGTGTGTGTTCACAAGCAATCTGTCTGAGGGGCTGGCCGTGTGTATGTGTGTGTGTGTGTGTGCGCGCACGCATAGATATAAAGACAAACTGCAGTCTGGTTCTGTCTGGGTAGCATGTGTGTGATGTGTGTATATTTACAGGTATTTCCTAACCTAGTTTGGTGACATTGTAATCTTGTGGCTGAGTATGCATGTGTACATGTATGTGTATATATGTGTTTACAATGTAATCCCAAGCCTGCATGTGAGTGACTAGTGTGACTGTGAATGTTTGTGTTTTACATGCACATTCCAGCCTGGTTCCACACCCCAGGACTCTATGGAATATGAAGGTCCTCAGATGAGCCCAGCACATCCTGAGGCTGGCTGAGTGCTGGGTGGAGTATGTATAGGTGACTGGTGTTTACCAGTAACCGTGACCAGCCACCAGCCTTTGTCTGGTGCCCACTTCCCATGGCCCCTAAATTCCTCACCCTGGTAGGACCCTGGCTGTCCTTGCTCTGGGCTGCTTTCCCCAAGGAGTCCCTTTAACTCACAGCCCCTTTCCTGGCCAGGGGGCTGGGAGTTGGGGGATATTCATCTCGGGGAGTTTTTGTTCTGCCTCATGAAAAGCCTCAATGGCTGGGAATACCATTCTAATTACGGGGAAGCCCAGCTTATGTGGGGGACACAAAGGGCTGTGGTCTCATAGCAGCTCCTTCCATCCGTCAAATAAGGCCATCTAATGACGGGGTGAGAGCTGTGAATGCCTAAAACAAACTCGAAAAGGAGGGAAAATAAAGCCGCCGGGGGCTTAAAATATATTAAATTACCCTGATTAGGGGCTGTGGCTTTGCAGGCACTAGTTGGAGAGGCTGGGGAGGCTGTGAGTCCTGCTATTCACGTCAGGGGGGAAGAGGGGTCAGTAGGTCGGGGGCGGGGGGGTGTTCACAGAGCCCTGGCCCATTCTCATGCTAACACCAGAGACACACTGCAGGCTTAGTGGGCTGGAAAATAGAAATGAATTTGCCGTAATCCTCCTTCCTCCCTCATCCTCCCTCTCCCTCCCTCTCTCTCTCTCTCTCCCTCTGCAGCCCAGGAGAAGCTTTGCCTAATCGCAGCCCGTTAGAGCCTGCTGGGCATTGGGGCAGAGCCACACCCCAGAGCCTGTGTCCCTCAGCCCTCTCATTCCTTGCGCCTTTCTGTGGGGCCCAGAATGAGAATGGGCTCTAGGGCATATGTGAAGGAGCAGTAAAGGCAGGCGGTGGGGTTCTAGTGGATGGGGAGTGCCAGGCCCCTTTCCAGCATACAATTATTTACAATCCACAATTACTCCTTTAAGCACATGTACACAATTCAGAGACACAAATATCCCTTCACTCTTCTACACACACCTCCTCACAACACATCTCTTCACAAACACACACTTGAATAGGCACAAATATATCTGTACACAATTTGCAGACACATCTACTCCTTCAAGGGCGAACACACCCAGGCACCCACGGAGCTCTTTACAGGCACCCACGCATGGAGACATAGCCCTTGTCAGATGGCCATAGGCTGCCTCCAACATACACGTGCACCAACACACATGTGCATACCCATGCAGACCCCTGCACACCCCTTCAGGCATACCTCCAGAACCACGACCCAGTACAACTGCAATGTTTCGAAAGGAGGAACTGAGGCTCAGAGGGCAGCGGAGGGGCCGCCCTTCCCCAGTGCTAGTTGAGTCAGCCCTGTTTCTAAGTGCTGCAAGACCTTGGATAAGTCATTGCCCTCTCAGGGCCTCAGTTTCCTGCTATTAAAGAGGATATTTGAACTAACGTTCTAGAAAACCCTCCCAGTTCAGAAATTGGTAGAAGCCAGTCTCAGGGACTATCGCTTGTGTCCCTCCCCTCCCTCTGCACACTCAGGTGGAAGTCCACGCCTCCACGGTGCACACAGTGAATCCCTCCAGTGTTCACACGGTTACAAACTAGAGGGTCCGCCGGGGAGTCCTGTAGCCATATCCTCGTAGGTCCCGCTGTAAGTGGCTCCACCGTCCCGCCCGCCCACCGTCAGCTGCGCTCTCCTTCTTGTGACTTTGTCAGTGCGACTATCCCGGTTTGGGACGTGAGGGTGTCAGGTGTGGCTCTGAACCACCGAGCCCCACAGAGTGGTGCCAGGGACCCGGGAGAGGCTCCCGAACGCGCTCCTCTCCGGCCCCCAGCGCCCTCTGTTGGCGAATCTGGAACAGGCGCGCCCGGAGGAGGCCAGAGGCGTGCACGTGACCCTGGGACCTGACCCCGGGAGTCTGCACAATGAAACCTGCGCCCGCTGATTCTCGGCTTGGCCGTGGGGAGCCAGGGATCCGCAGGCCAGACTGGAACAGAGGCCACGAGAGTGAACTGAACAGAGGGAGCGTGGGAAGCGCAAGACCCGGCCCCGCCACCCGCTTCTCCTCGTGGCTCCTAGAACACCTCTACCTACCAGCGCCCCACAGAGAGCAAGCGCGCGCGGGGGTATGGAGGGCACCCAGGCCAGAGCGAGCACACCAGGGCCGGCTGCGTGCTGCTAGCGAACCTGAGCCCATTGGCCGCAGCGTTTCCATCCGTGATGTGGCAGCCAAAATGTGCCAGGGAGAAGCCCTGGGAAGTTCAGGAACCTATCTCCCACCCACCCTAGGCAGAGAAGGCAAGGACCCGCGAGCCCCCACTAGATACCCCACAAGGGCACCCGGGTCAGCGGAGGCTGCTGCTGCCCCTCTTTCCTGGAAGGCAGCACCAAGGCTGAGCTAAGCTGCTTGCTGAAAGTCGGACGGGACAAAACCTGGAACCGCAGTGGAGGAAGCTGGTGCAACCGAGATCCTTCCAGCCTGGGCATCAAGACGCTCTAAGTGGTGATCTAACGGCATGGGAGTTGAGTAGGGTCCTGGGGAAGCAAAAGCCACAGCTTTAAGATGGACGCTCCTGGTGTGGGCTAGATTGTTTCAAGGAACCCAGGGCCGACATGAGAGGGGGACCACAGATCCTTCGCTAACCCCTCCAAGGGGTCCGAGGCTTGCACATGATGACTATCCAGGAGCCACAAGTACTCCCAAGTCGGGATGTGAGAGCCCAAATCTCAGGCTCTGGCACTTGGTGCTCCTCCTTGCCCCTGCGGACACGCTACTCCCTACCTGGTCTCAGGTTTGTTGGGCCCTCACTGGAGCTGTCTTTTTGGGGTTTATTTAGGTGGAGCCCCACGTGCCTTCTCCTGGCTTCCCAGCTCCAGGTCAGCTTTCCGCACACTGCTGTCATGGGCGGAGGCACTCCCCGTGGCCACCCCTTCAAAAGAACCAAAATGAAGGGGGGTGATTAGTGAGGGTGGACTGTAGTGGGGCGATTTGGGGAGGTGGGAGGTTTGAGGACAAGCCACACTATGTGAAAGGGCTGGGCTTATGCTCTTTCTTGCGGCCTGAGTCCAGTCTGGAGGGCCTCGACTCCAGGGTTTCCCAAACGGCCGTCCCAGGCCTCAGGCCTGGCTGCACCATGCCAGGTCGGGGAACCGGCCTTGGGGGAGCCCTGCTCTGGCCCTGATTCAATTCCACTTCTCCTTGGTCTTTTGTGAGGGGTCGGCTTGGGACCCCAGAGGGCGCAAGAATGTGAAGGAAGGGCTTGGCTGAGAAGGGTGAAAATGAGGGCTCCTAAAAGAGGGGGTCGAGTTGAAGCCTTTACCACTTCCACCACGCTGTGCTCCAGCCGTGCCTTGGGGGCCAGTCCCGGGCCTGGAGAGCCTGCAGGCACCCTCCCTTACTTGTCCCCCAAACCTTTCCCGGCCACACTCACCGCCCATAAATTCCATAAATTTGTGTGGGTGCGCACACACCTATGCCACCAAGGCATTTAACACAAACACACAAGAGCAACGAATTCGAATTCCAGAATTTTCACCAAATAAAATTAAGCTTCACTTGGGGAAGCTCGTCCCCTGCACCTGGAGGTGGGAGAAGGCGCAGAGGAAGAAGGGGCTTGTGATATGCCCTGCGGAGCTGAAAGGAATCCCTACCCCCAGCCCTCTCGGAGGCTTCCCACGGCCGCGACCTGGAGCCCTTGTTCCGGGACTAGGAAGGCTCGGGCCTGACTCCCCGGCGACTAGACGAGCCTGCGTGGGGTGGAGGCAGCCCGAAAGCCACAAAGCAGAAATGTCTGGTTTTCCCGCCACAGCAGCCGCGGGGGTCCGATTTGCAACCGGAAAGGCCGGAGATATTGGGAATTTGGAACCGTTCATACTTTAAAGCCTACGTCCAGAAGTCACTTTCACCCCACAGTGTCTGCCCTCATGTAAATGGCCCACCCATCAGTTACCTCCCGTGAATCATAAAGACAAACAAGATCTTGTTGTTTTTCTAGAATATTCCAAAAATGAGCATCTGTGTTTGGGGCGAATTCCGGCGGGGCCGAGCTTGTTTTCTCCGACATGATGGCGCTACCAGGGCTCTGGGAAGATCTCCGGGCCAGGCGCCGGCCTAGTGACGGGGGCTGGGAGGAGCTGGGGAGGCATGGCCATTGGTGTTTCTGCGTAGAACCGCAGCCCAGGGATCCCGCGTCCGCCCCGCAGCAGTCTCGGGTTCTCCGGCGCGCCCGCTCGCCTCTCGAGAACCTAGTCCCCGCGCAGGCCTCCCCAGACCCGAGCCGGGAACACCCTCCAGTGCGGTCGCAGGACCCCGAGGGCCCTACCCAGTCGATGGCAAGAGTCGAGGCTGGATTTTCGGTGGCCGCCTGCGTTCAGTATAAATGGAACGTGCTAGGAAACTCCGATATGCAGCGATTTTCTAAACATCCCTATACCTGAACCCCGTGTGGCCACCGCCATGAGTCACGCAAGGACTGGGCGACGGAAGCTCTGAGCTTCTATTTGTAAAACACAAAATAAATCGAGAGCTGAATGAAGACAAAGCCATTTTTAAACGTTTGATTGGTGAGATCTCCCCCACTTAGCAAACACTTTCATTTTCAGAGCTGCCTGTGGCCATAAGCAGGTTCAGAAAATCGATTGTATTCCTGGGTGAATTCCACCCAGGGAAACGAGTCCTGGGAATGCGCGCCCATGTACACAGAAAGCCCACAGTTTAGAAGGAATGTATGAGTGAAGAAGAAGCGAGCATTCAGGACGCAAATGTGTTTGTAAATTTACCTTTTTGCCTTTGTGGGGATCTTCAAATTGTCTACCCTGCTTTTATTCCCTCCGTGGTGCTGCCACCGGTGCGCGGACTGAGCAGGCCGCCCTTCTCCCCACTCGGAGAACTCTAAAACCTGAGGGCCTCTGCCGGAAGCTGCTGTTCGGCCCATCCGGGTTCCCAAAAGAGCCACTTTTCCTCCTACAGGTCCGGGGATTGCATAGTATCTGGATCCTTAAATTCTCTATCCCCTATGCCCAAGACTTAAGAGCCAGATCAAGATGTGGGGCCCTACTGGGGGAAAGTAGGGGAACCCAGGGTGCAGCTGGGGCCCACCCGACCAATGCTGACAGGCACCACAGACACCTCGGGCCGCCTTTCCAATATTTTGCTCAGTGTTTGGGGGACCCAAGGGGCAACGTGCCAGCACGTTGATGCAAGTGTGACCCCTGTGACTGGAATGCCGGACAGGGCTTTCCTAAGTCCCTGCATTCCGCGCATTGACTTTTCCTATCAATGGGAGAGACGCAGGCTATTGACCCAACGGCCTCCTTCTCGCCGCCTATTGTCGCGGCTCAATCACGCACTTACAGGAAGAAAAGCGAGTTTATCTTAGCTTGGAGGAGCCTCGTGTTGCGAGTGTGTGTGTGTGTGTGTGTGTGTGTGTGTGTGTGTCTCAAGGGTGAGGGGAATTCTGCAACCAGAACTGCGCAGATGGGTTGTGGATAGACACTTTCAAAAAGGGCCAATTTCCCCTTCACAATGAGCGCTAAGTACCTGATAAATGGGGTTGGTGTTTATTCATGAGCAGGTACTTTGGAGACGGCGATTAGAACAGCCGCCCGCGCTGCCTCGCCAAGGTACTTAAAGCCGGGCAGGTGCAGCGCGGCGCGCGGCCCCGGCGCACAAAGCCCGCTGCAGCCGTGGAGCAGGGAGGGGCGTGAATGCGGGTCGCGCCGGGCCCCGAGGGCGCGCTGCGCGCAGGCACCTTAGTCCTTTGTTCCTCACTCGAAGCCAAGGCCACTTCACCAAGGGGCGCCCCGGGAAAACCTCCCCTTTAATTACCAGGAATTTCCCTTCGTCACTCCTCTGGGAGCCCAGCCGGGCAACTATAGGTCTAGCGGTGGCGGAGACTCAGCATGGGTCCAGGCTTGGCGTTTGCATAAGTGCTGCCTGTGAGCTGTCTATTAGCTAACCAGCTAAGTAACTAACTAAAATAGGAAGAAACAGAACCCAGGCCTGGGAACCGCGCGGGCACGCGGCTCAGGTCGCCCCCGCCGCCTAGGCGCCACCTCTGGCGGTGCGGGCAACCTCGGGCTTTCAGGTTTTGTTTCAACTCCAAGGGGAGAAAATTGGGGTCTGTCTCTTTCTACAACTTCTTGGCGCCGAGGTCGTGGGACAAACCCGATCTCGCCCTCCGAGCTGCTGCGGAATCTCTAACAACTCCCAGCTTTTGCTCACGACAGGCAGCCTCTCCTCGACGCGCGCGGAGAGAGCTCAGCAAACGCCAAGGCCTTGCAGGAGAGAGCGCAGGATCCCCTGCGCTTGCGGACTGGGAGCGGGCGAAGGGACTCCTGGGGCTGCGCCGGGAAATCTTGTCTGATATACCCCTAGTAGCTCAGGTGCTTGGGGTACGTAACGTCCGGAAGTCTGAGGCAATAATGGCTGGCTCACCTTCAGCCCGACTCCTCGGGCCTGCCCGGATGCTTCTTTAAAAAAAAAAAAAAAAATCTTTTCGAAAAGCAGATCGAGATTTTTCTCCAGTGCAGAAAATCAGAGAGGAGAGACCTGTTTCAAACAAGTTGGATTCCCTCTGGGGAGAAAATTCTTTCAGAGTGATAGGAAACAAGGCAGGGGGACCTGAAGTCACCCACTGCGAAGAACCCGACGGCTCTCTCACCAGGCCCGATGCAGATTGACCAGGAGTCTGTAGATATTAACGGTCATTACAAATTTTCTTGGAACCTTGGGGTTAGAATAAATTATAGATAAAATAATTATGATTCCCTGGGAAATTCGACAACCCGGATGTAAGCGCAAACCGAAAGTGGTAATCCAGGGGCGCCTCAGGAAGGAAAACAGAGGTGTGTCGGGTGCCCACGGCCTGGACCGCGCAGCCACCAGCCAGTCCTCTACCGAGCTAGACCAGGGGCCAGACGTGCGGGCGGCCGAGATTTACTAAGAGAGCAAGGCTTCCTCTTGCATCTTTTGCCAGGACCTGAGTTAGGGTTCCAGGGTGAAGTGGTTCCTCCTCTTACAGCCTGAGTCTCCTGCGCCAAAGAGACGGGTGAGGTGGTTTGCAGGATAGTCGGGCAAGCCGCGGAGGGCCGGAGACGCGCGCGCCGCCGCGTTGACAATGCCTTACGAATAGTCTCATTGCACGAGGCCTCGGGTAAACATTACTGAGAGGTTGAGGAGCGGTGGCCTAGGCGCTCAGCTCCTTACGCCAGAAAGGCGTGTAGCCTACAATAACGGGCACAGGAAGCTAACGGCATCACCAGCCTGGGGTGGACAGAGCGCGGCCTCCCCTATGCCGGCGTCAAGATCATGGCCTGCCCCGGCAGGGGGCCCGGAATTTAGGCTGGAAGTAGAAAGTATATTGGAATGGGTGGGGGAGTGGGGGATAAAGATGACGCATCACGAAGCAGTTTTTATATTTCCATTCCCAAGACCTTTAAGGCACACTCAAGAGATGCAGGTGTGATCAGGAGGGCCACCAGTACTAACACCCACTATTGATTTTCTTCGCATGAAAGATTTAGAATAAATTACAAAATTACAATGAATGTGATTTCTAGGGAAACATATGTCCAGGTGTAATCTTTGCAGCCCCCTCCTCACCTCCTTGGGTGGGCTCTCCACCCACCTTTTCCCCCAATCCCAAATCCTAACCCCTCACCCTTCGCTGTAAGTTTGTTTTTTCTGAAATGGAGAAAAAGCTCCCCAAACTGGCAGGAAACCATAGCCTACAGAGGCATTTGAGCACATGCATTCCGGCCGGCGCAGCACCTCCCGCTTTCTGATTTGTGTATTTCACCTGGCTAACCCCCACTGACCTCGGGTCCCCCTCAGGCAATCTAGTGACTTAGGCCAAGACCTGCCAAGCAGGAGCCCTGGGCGGGCACAGCTGGGTAGATCAGACCAAATGCACCCAAATCTGACTCCAGAACCACGAAGAGCAGAACCCTTTAACCCATGAAAACTTTTATGTGGTTTTGGGGTGTGTTCAAACAGGAATCTCCAAAGAGTTTTGGTTACTCCAGCTATTATAACACAAATGCCTAATCTTTGCTTGGTGATAGAATCTCCATATCCAGCCAGGAAAGTCAGGAACATTTCATTAACCTGACATCCTCTTCACTGTCAGTTCAGTGACTGATGTAAAGCTGGTGCTACTAATGTCAAATTCTAACCAGAAACCACCAGGCTAGAAGATAGACTCCTTGACTCACAGGGTGTGGTGTAGGCTGGCCCTTCCTGAGGCTCACTTCCCACCCCAGCTCCCTCCTCACTGCAGCAACCCCCTCCATGGGGTAGGACGGTGGTAACCTTCAAGATGGAGCCTCTCTGGGGAAACTTGGAGGAAGCCCAACCCTGCCCTCTTTCCCCTAATCCTCCATCCTCTCTCTTGGTTTGTAATGAAAGGACTGAGATTTCTCTGACCTAGGACCAAACAAGGCAGGGATTAGGTAAGCATGTGATTGGGTAAGCAGGATCTTCCACCCACCTCACCCTTTGCAAAGTACCTTTACACGCAGCATCTCCTATAATCCCCCCCACTTGCCAGGCCTCCCAAGGAGGCACTGTCAGCTTCCTTCAGGAAATAGAGGCTCAAAGAATGAATGTGGGTTACCTGGAGATCTCCTAGCAAGGAGAGGTAGAGCCAGGATTCCTCCTGGCATTCTGATTCCAAGTCCAGGGTGGTGGTCCTTGACCCTCCCCACACAATTCCAAGGAGGACGGGGGCATCTTTCAGGCAGCCTTATGGGATAATATGCGGACCTGACTTGGCACCAAGAGGTGAAGACATTCAATTGAATGCCACTGTCATTGAGTCCCCACTTCTGTGCAAGGTATATACCAAGAGTGGGGAGGGCAACAAATGTGGCTTCCATGGCCCCTGGCTCAGGGATGGAGTAAAGCTCCCTAAATTGGCAGGAAACTATATCCTACCAAGGGCATGCCCAGAGCATGGGCAGTGCTCCACAAGGACAAGGACAGGTCTCCAAGGACCAGATATAAGGCCCATTGGCTCTCTAATTGGACACCATGGTACCTCGAGTCCACTAAGGCCTTTAGAAACTATCTGGGACTTCTTTACAGAGTAGGCAGGTGTTTTACTCTGCTGGCAGTAGAAGTAGCTAGGCCCTTGAAGAGGCTCCAGTAAGGTAAGCAGCTCTTCTCCCCAAGACCTTGACATGCAGCCCCAGTGTGAGCTCTGCTAAGAGATTACGATTCTAGTGTCCACTTTGATAATAGCCTCCAGCAAGTCCTTCTCCATCTGCTTGTCTCCTCATCTGCCAAGCGAGGGGGCTTATAAAAGAAGGTTCCTAACATCTCTAACCTGGGCCTCTAAGAAGTGTGTGTGTGGGGGGGGTGGCTACAAAGAACTCCTTGCAGACTTCTAAGGATACTTGGAGAATGAGTTTCACCCAAAAGAAGCACACATTTCTTTCTGAAATTTGGTCAAATAAATAGCTTGATAGTGGGATAAGGCACACAGACCCTGGAGCCAGCTCCCTGGGTTCAAATCTGCCCCCGATCTGCAAGGAATAGCTATGTGGCCTTGGGTCACTTTACTCAGTCTCTCTGTGCCTCAATTTCCTCATCTCTAAATCAGAGGTCCTGGGGAGGATTAACTGGCACAGGCTAGCTATTAATATGATTTGCCCACACCCCTGGATACAGATTTGTCCCTTCCCAGTCCTCTTGGTTTATGCCATGGACTGTCACCAATTCTACCCCTGTTCCAATGCCAGGATTTCAGCCTTCCCTGGATCCAGTATCTGGTCAGGGATGGGATGAAGAAGGCAGGCACCGGTGTGTTGCCTGCTTGACGGGTACCTTGCCTGAATAAACTTTTTACCTCGGCCTGTTACCTATTTTTGGATATGGAGAGAAATTGAGCCTGTCTCTGTCTCTCTTCTTAATAATACCCCCAAGTGGAGACAGCTGTGTGAAAACATGTGTCCTTGGCTTTAAGGGGTGAGAGAATGAGGGAGACCAAGCTGACCAGTGCCACTCATGAGGGATCCTGTCAGAGGGAGGCACAGCACAGAGTTTCTGATGTTTTTGTTCACACACACACACACACGTCAGCTCCCTGAGGGCAGGGGCTTTTCTGTTTTGTTCTCTGCTGTATCCTCAGTGCCTAAAACAATGTCTGGCACAGAATAAACACTGAATTAAAAAATAAATATAAATTACATGAAAGGAGGCAGAAGCATTCCACTGACTAGATCTATTATAGCTATTATACGCACTACGTAGGTCAGTCTCCATTTTTAGTCAAGTTCCTGGTGGCTCCACTGAGACCTTGCGGAGGGGTCCCAAGTCAAGTGCAGTTCATGAAACGTTAGCTCCTCTAAGCCCTCTAGAGACCCCGTCAGATGAAAAGCAGGGTCTAGTCTTAATTTATTTTCCTCATCAATAGGTAATAGTCAGAGTTTATGGCTAAGAAAGTAAAAAAGAACATGCTTCAGATTTCTCTCCTTAAGAGTCATCTTGGCCTCTAATTCTCTCAATTATCCACAGGGCCTTTCAACCCCTCCCCCTCCCCGCCCCCGCTCACACACTCACACCTTTCTAAGTGCTGAGAGCCCAGGAGAGACATGGTTTCAAGGGTCTGTATTTAAGACATTGGGAGTCCACATGACCTACTGAGAGTTTGAATTATCTGCGTACAGAATGAAGCTGCTGTCATTCCACAGTCCTGGCACCCCTCAGCTGCTTGGTTAAAGCATGTGGAGATGTATTGGTGTTGTATTTTCTTTTCGGAGTAGGGAGGGGCATTGTTTTCTGAAAATGCATAGTGACAGTAACATTGTCATTAGAGGTGATTGATGGTAATAATGGCTGTCATTCAAGGATACATTTATGACTCAGGCCATGGGCCAAACCTAGCATCTTCTTTCATCCTCACAAGTCCATGAGATGAGATCAATTTGCAAATCCATTTTACAGATGAGGATATGGAGTTTTGACACAAGTCACATGGTATGTAAGGGAGAGAGCCAGAATTTAAACTAAAGACCCCAAAGGGGGCTGTTCACTGCCCCCCAACCCCTGACTCCTTTCTGTCTCTGGGTGATAAGGAAAGTAAGGAAATCCACATGAAATATGACTTGGGAGAGGAGGCATTTAGCCACTACCTTAGGAGCAAAGCTACAAAGTCGGTAGCATAGTAAAGCACAGTGAGTCTAACCCTTCCTGCCAAGTATAAAGCCTACTGGACCTTCTTCTGGATGTGAGACTGAAGGCAAGTTACTTAACCTCTTCACACCTCAGTTTCCCCTTCTATAAAAGGGAGCCATCTCCTTTAGTTGGGAGGACTAAATGAGTTAATATATAAATAAATTATTGTTCTCTCAGTCTACTGCAGAGTAGTATTTATACCACCCCTTGCCAACTGTGGCTGCCTTAAATGTCCTCATTTTACCCATCCAAGTTAGGGAACCTACAGGAGAAAAATAGTGGTTTGTCCGAGAGCTCAGGCCGGAACTGCCCATGAGGAAGAGGAAGAGTCTAGAGCAGCCTTTACAGATGGTTTTACAGATGGTTTTGCAGAAAAACGTTCCGTTTTCCCTTTTTAAAAAAGATGTAAACATCTTCCCAGGCTCCTCTGACATCAGCGTGTCAGTGATGAATCATCGGGAATCTAAACGCACACACTAGGTAGGTCAGTCTCCATTTTTAGTCAAGTTTCTGGTGGTTCCACTGAGACCTTGCGGAAGGGTCCCAAGTCGTGTGCAGTTCATGAAACGTTAGCTCCTCTAGGCCCTCTGGTGACCTCCGTCAGATGAAGAGCAGAGCTGCACAGAGGCTGAGGGGATCCCTTCTGGCATTTCTTCTTCTTTTTTAAATTTTAAAGCAATTTGCATAGAATTTTTCTCCTTTCTTTTTTTAACAGAGCACACAGAACCAGCGTTTTCAGGCTGGTTCTTTCTTGCAAGTGAGAGACTTCACATGTGATGGAACAGAGGAGAGGAGCCCCTGGGAGCTGTTATATTTGAATCAATATTAAAAACAAAAATTTGACCATCTCAATGCTTGTTAGATTTATGTGTATGTATGTTTTTTTATTCATTGATCCAGAAATGACTTCATTTATTGAGTATTTACTAAATACTCAGATGTGCAGCTGACCCTCTGCTAAAGGTGTCAAGAGAGGGAGAAATGTGAAGAAAATCTGGGTAGGCCTCCTGGAGGAGGAGGCACCCGACAAAATTTGGCCAATTGGAGTTGGGAAGAAATGTACTCGGGTAGGCTGGCGCTTCAGCATGAGTCAAATCCCAGAAGTGAGAAATCCCAGGACTACATAGAGAAGAGGGGAAGGAACACACAAGGACAGCAGTATAGCTGCAGGGAAAAGACCTTCTTCCCCTTTCTAATTTGTTACTTCTAACTTGCTGTAAATTTAGAAGCCAAATATTGTGGATGTTAGAACCGTATGTAAAGCACGGATACAAAAATGACCTCAAAGCAAGCACCTGAGAGTGAAAGGCAGGTATAGGGGACAAGATTTGGGCCACTCAGAAGAAGCCCCCTGTGCCCTTTCAGCTTGGGAGTGCACTGGGGCAGCGGGATGAGGTATAAGCTAGGTACAAGCTAACACCTGTCACCGCACGGAATCCAGGAACGAGGCATGCAGGGACAGCAAGTGGTCCCCTCGCACACACAAAAGAACTCGTATGGTCCTTGCACTGCCACTAAGTCACTGCCCAGTCTAGCCCACCCCACCCCAGCAACCACCATTTGGCCCAGGACTTTATTTTAGGCTCTGGGAATGGGATGGGGGAGTGAGTGGGCACAGTTGATTCCCCTAACAGCTGAGCCACACACACATGTCCGGCTCTTTAAGAGGGGCCTCAGGACCTGGGGAGCTACATTCTAACTAGGATCCCCTCCAGTCCAAATTTGAGAGGAGCCAAAGAAGCGCCAGAGTCAGAAACACAGAAGGGGAGACCAAGAAGCTAACCGGGAGAGATGGGTGAGCCAAACGACTTTGGGAAAGGCCAGCGATCTTACCGGGCCTCGGCTGGGCGCACTTGCCCTCCATACCCACTGCCCAGGCCTGGTACTCCCCAGAGCCCTGGAGCGACAGTGCACTCCCCACCCCACCGGAGGCCCAGCGGGGCTGCCCAGCAGGTTTTCAGCACACCATCCTCCGCCCCGCTCCTTGGGGCCCCGCATAGTCCCTGGCGGGGGGCGGGGCAGAGGGATACCGGCGAACCCCGCAAAGGGCTCTTACCTCCGCGCGGGCATCCGTCCGACCAAGCACAGTTTGCCGCTGGGACTGCGGGGTTGGGGAGGCTCCCACGGGCTCGTATCGCGCCTCCACTCCCCTCCGCAGCCCCCCTCCCTCCACGCCGGCCCGAGCCCCTAGATCCTTCGGTGGTACCGAGCGGCGACGCCGGGACCAGGGGACAGGCGCCGCGCCGGCAGGAGGAGGAGGCTCCTGCGGGGCGCGGCGGGGCGGGGCGGGGGTCTTTTCTGGGCCCCGCCCGGGAGGGGACGTGGGAGCGATTATCCCAGAGAACAAAGGCGGCCGGGTAAGGCTTAGCGCCCCTCGGGCCTGGCCCTGAACTTGAACTTGTATTTGACACTTTGTCCGGAAGGTGGCGGGGAAGCCCATCTGAGCTGGGACGGGGCTCGTCCGGCCACCTTCCGTCCTGGGTAGGGGGCAAGCCTGCCCCTTTCTACCCCCAGAGGGAGCGGGGCATCCTAAGGGTCCCGGCGCGCCCCAAGCAATCTTGGGCTCGAGGGTCCTGAGATCCCCGCGTTCCCTCGGAGAGTTGGAGTGAGGACGAGGTCCTGGGTCTCCGGGCCAGAGGAGTAGGCCGGGGTCCTACGCCGCGTCCCCCTCCCTCGGTCCCACCCTCTTGGGCCAGGCCCGCCGCCCTCGCTGCCCGGGGCAGGCCGGATTCTTTGCACGTCGTGTCGGCGGCCGCTATTCAGCCGCTAATTGAACGTTAATGGCAGGTGCGGATGAGGTCACCGGAGCTGGCTTTTCTCACACATTTTTCATGCAAATTCGCGAAACTCTAAACAAATTTGAATAAAAAGCTCTTTGTGCCGCGCGCCCCCCAGTCGTCTCTCTCCCGCTCGGGGTCCTGGCTCCTCCCGGTGCCCTGGGGCTCGAGCCGGGAGCTCCGGGGAGCGCCGCCTGCCGGTCAGTGGTTCCGCCCTACCAGTGGTTAAACGCGGCCCGGGCTACTGGGGGGCGGGTGAAAGATGTTTCA
Source organism: Theropithecus gelada (assembly GCF_003255815.1). Lineage (NCBI taxonomy): Eukaryota > Metazoa > Chordata > Mammalia > Primates > Cercopithecidae > Theropithecus > Theropithecus gelada. The sequence continues at coordinate 5,775,441 of NC_037675.1, forward strand.
TTTGGGGTCGTGGGCCCGGGTTAGGTTGATGGGGCTTTTAGGGAGGCAGTGTGTGCAGTTAAATGCCTGGCATCTGGACAGACAAACGTGAGTGTGCTGGCATCCTGGCTGCAATCCCCCCTCCTCCACCACACACGGAGCCACACGGGCCACTTTGGATGGCCAACTTGGCCTCACTCTCGTTCTTGGTTAAATAGGAATAAGGATAGTGCCCAGCTATGCACACAGATGTGAAGATTAAGCCACGATTTAAGACACAAACTAGCACTTAGAATAGTGCCTGGCACAGTAAGTCTTGATTATTCTCTGCAGTCCAAAGGCCTTGTGAGAATGAATGCTGTGATGAAAGCAGGGTTGTGAATTAGCTCATACACGAGAAAACTTACCAGGGGCTTTCAAGAGACTCACCACCCCCGCCCCACCATCCCATTCTGGTCACAGAGATGAGATCTGGAGGCCAACTCCACTGCTTCCCAGCTGTGTGGCTTTGCCTATTTCTTAGTCTCTCTGAGCCTCCGTTTCCTAGTCTATAAAAAAATTCAGTCTTACGGAGTCATTGTGAGAATTACATGAGAAGACACTGATGGAAGTTGAGGAGGAGTGTGGGGGCTAGCTCCCAATCTAGAACCTCCAGGACCCCTCTCCTGAGGGCAGGGCACCCTCAAGGCAAGGTGGGCCTTGCACTGGCCATGACCTTCTCTTCTTGCCCAAATGACCCTAGCTCAGGTCAAGAAGACAGACTTTCTAAGCCTTGTAAGACTTCTTGCTCCATCCTTTGCACCCATACCAGGGTCCCCACCACACCCCAAGACATGAAGAGTTGTTTTTGCTGGTGGCAGAGTGCTACTTTCCTCACTCATGTCCTCCTAGAAAAACTGACCAGAGACATGGAAGGCTTTGCAAAGAAAATTTATTCATTGTAGGTTGCAAGAAAGGCAGGGGGTTCACAGCATAGGAAGAGACCTCTCCCAGAGAATGCCCTAGTACTCCCTCAGGAGGACCTGTGGGGCTTGGAAGGGTCCTGGTGATTCAAGCTACCTGAGTGCCATTGCTGCTCTCCTACTTCTGCCTCTCCAGCCTGTCTTTCCAGAGCCCACCAGGCCAGCCTCTGGCAAGCACTGGAGCAGGTCTCGGGAGCATCCTCATCTTCCTCCCAAGGACCCCAAGGAACAGCCAATCCTGCAGGAATACAGATGACCAGCAGCCATGGGCTCCAATCTGTATGAGGCTCTGTAACCCTGTAAACCCCTCCTCTCACCCCGCTGCCCAGTCCAGGTTTGGGCAAAACCCAGGGGATGGCATTAGGTGGAACTGTGGGAGAAGCCCAGCTAAAAGACTATTTGAGGTGACCCTGCAGGGCAGGGGTTAATGTCTCTATATGTGGGCACCGGCAAGGGGAGTCTGCAGCTTTAGGGACCTCCTATAAGTGGCCAAACGAAACAGGATCTCTTTGGAGTCAAAGTACAGACTTCAAAGTCAAAGAGACTTGGTTTGGATCTCAGTTCTGGCACTTACAAGCTGTGTGACTTAGGACATGTAACTTAACTTTTCTGGGCCTCAGTGTCCTCATCTGCAAAATGGGTGTACCAATGACACCCACACACCATAAAATGATGAGGAGTCACTGCACTAAGGCATGTGACCTGGGACCTGACAGCCTTCTGCACTTGGCCACTCTTAATGCTTTTTTCCTTCCCAGTCCACTGGCCCCACAGCCAATCTGAAGTAGCTGTGCCCAGGCCTCAGGGACCAGGTTTCCCAGACCCCTCTGAACAGCCCCATTATGCCTCTTCCTGCCCCCTGCCCCTGCTCCCTCCCAGGCTACTGAGGCACTACTGAGAGCTCTGCAGGCTGCTGCAGCCCCCAACCTAAGGCAGGTGTAACCTGACCCAGTGCCACCAGGGAGGGTGGTGTGCAGCATTACCTCTTGGAGACACTTTCCAGGCCATTTACTCTTTCGGGGATGAAGTAGGGGTGGCAATTGCCCTACTGGGCACCCACACCTCTTCTGCTCTGTGATGTCTTTCTCTCCACACATGCTGCTTATGCAAATAGGCCCATTCACAGCCCTGTTCCCCACCCCCCAGCACGGTGATACTTTTGGGCTATGGCCAAATGGGGACACTTCCCAGTTCACCATGTCCAACACCTGGCATGACCCCAGTGCCTCCAAAGGCCTCCTCCCCCAAACAAGCAGGTCCTCAGGGCAGAGGGGCAATGTCTGCATGGAAAGAAACTGAGAGCCAAGATCTAGCCACCATCCCCCACCCACCTCCCCTGTCCCTAGCCAAGCTCCTGGCTCTGCCCCTCACCTGCAGAGGAGCTGCAACAAACCAATTAACTTCTTTTGATTTGGTGAAACTGGAATAATGATACCCACGTAAGCAAGACCCAGAGACAGTAAGCCTGGCACTTAGTAGGTTTTCGATTAACACTAGCAACCATGATGATATGTGATTATTAGGCCCCAAAATGGCCCATGGCTGAAGCCACCAGTAATTGTGGGATACTTTCTCCAGTAACATCACTACCACCCTCTTAAAGCACCCACGCCAAGTTAGTTGATAGAAGTTAAGCCTATTATACTGAACAACCCTTTACATCTTTCAATAAAAGTATCTTAGGAGCACGAAAAGAAAACAGAACAGTATAGAAGAGTGCATTCCCCCATGCCCACTCCCTAGAGGTAGCCTTCCAGTACATACTTCCGTATATAAGCATACTTATGACTCACTTTTAAACATCTACAAATAAGATCATACTCCACAGCCTGTTCTGTAACTTATTCTATTTACCTTATCATGTGAACTGGCCAACCTTCCACATCAACTCATATACGGAGATCTACCACATTGATTTTTACAGCTGCATAGGTATTCCACAGTATGAACAGACCATAGGTTCATGTCCATTTCTTTACACTCTTCAAAAGAAATGCTCTGATGAACATCCTTGTACGTAATTCTTTGGGAACTTTTACAAATATGCCCACAGAGTAAATAGTGCCATTTTTGTGACCAAGTATATTTGCCTTTTACATTTTGATATTGCCACATTTCAGAAAATATTGTAGAATTTACACTCCCCAACTGACAGTGCTTGAGAGTGTCTTGAAATAGGCATGTGATGGTACAGAAACCACAAAATTAGCCTGCCAATTGGTGCAGGCCACAAAGGCACCCACAGAGCCAGCAGAGAATGGCACTGGACTAACATGATGTCCTCAGGGTTGTTCCCAGTGGTTTCTTCCTATCCAGGCCTGTATAGGCTAGGGGCCCAAGGGTGCCCTGAATCAGAAGGGAGTGGGGCCCACAGGGGGACTGGGTGGAGGGCAGGCCAGCATGTCCCGCCTGAATGATTTCCTGCAGCCATTGTCTCTGCCCTGCCTGGTCTCCTTGGGGGGAGTTTATTCAGAGGCCCTTGGAAAGGGGGCTAGGCAGGAGGAGGGTGTGCAGTCCTCACCAAAGGCACCCAGGAATGTGTCATAGGAGGGGGAGAAAGAGGAAGGGGGGGAACCCATCCCTGGGAGAGACGGGACGTCAAGAACCCCTGACTAATGAATAGCGAGTTTGCCCTTGAACCTCACTGGGTTTCGCCATTCTCAGGCACAGAACAAGAGCTGAGACACGTCTGAGCCCAGCTGCACAGGGACGGCGGCGGTTCATCTCAGACACTTTGACAGGCCGGGCCTTTTCCCTGCATAGCTCAGATCTGCCTCCGGACTCCCCTGGCAACAGCACAGCAGCATGGCTCCCGGGTCCAGGCCCTGCCTGCTGTGAGCAGGAGGAGGGAGGAAGAGGAGCACCAAGGGGAGGACAGCTGGGGAGAGGGAGTCGTTAACTCCTAGCAGGCTGGAGTCCCTTGCTTTGGCAACTTTGCCAGTGTGCTGCCCTTGGTCCTAGGCTGGAAACACGGTAAAGAGCTTCCGTTTGCTGGAGGCCTACCCAGAATGTTCCATGCACCTCAGACCCAAACAGATCTGACAAGAACAGACATAGTGAAGAAGGAGATGCTAGGCCAATGGGCCAAAGGCAAAGGCCCTTGAGGGATGGGTTGGGGTACATTTTCCCAGGTCCCCTGCCAAGTCCCAGATGGGCAGGATTACGGGGTCCTCCTCCTCCATCCTGGTCCCTGGCTGTTACAACCTCAGAACAGAGGCTACTTGTTCTCCCTTCCTGCTGGGCTTTTTCCCTTCTGAGGCTCTTGCATGTCCTGGGGTGGCTTGGCTCTGTGTTCCAATCCTGTGACCTTGGCAAGAGCCACAATTCCTCTGTCTCCATTTTCATAAAAGCTGAAAAGAGGCTGTCCGATCATACTTCACTTCACAGGACAATCTAAAGATAAGAGAAATAATATGTGAGAAGCTTTGCACTCTGGGGAGGAAGGTGTCCTATAAATCTCATTCAGGTATTATTAGGGCTGAAATTAGGTATTTCTGCCCCCTGGGGAAAGAGGGGCAGTGGGCTGGGGGGAGGCGCTCCTCCAAGGTTGTCTCAGCACTTCGCCAGCAGGGCAGTCCTGAAACTCAAAGGCAAGAGGTCAGGAAAGTTAAGCGTTTATGTCTGTGGCCTTTGAAGCCTCTGGGTACAGCTGGCACTAGGAGGTAAGACAGAACATCATTTCGAGGTACTTTATCTGTGTTATTTCTATGCCTCACTGCAACTTTATGAGAAAGGTGTGGTTATCTTCATGTTAGAAATAAGGAAATAGAGGATCAGAGAAGCTAAGGAGCTGGCCCAAGGTCATGCCAGTCATATAAGATGCTGAGCCCACATCCATGTATCAGCTGTACCAGTGGAAGAGCCGCCTAGCTGGGGTGCTTCGGAGAGGGGTCAGCACCAAAAAGTAGTGTTTCCCCCATGGTTGCTTCTCAGGGATTGGAGCTTTTGAGTCTAAAGGTTCTGGCCTAAGGAAGTGGAATGGGGCAAGTCCCAAGGAGAACACTGCAAACCCACCTTGAGGGCCACCTGAGCAAACAAAGCCACCAAGGCAAACACCATTCAGAGCAAATAGAAGTAGAAGAAAGGACAAAAGCATCCAGATTAGAGACTGGGAGCGCACCTAGGTGAGACTCATGTTCTCTGCCCAAGTCTTGCTCCAGGACAGGTCACTGCCCAGCCCCATGCCCCTTGCCAGCAGTGAGCTGGGTTTTCATTTTTGTAGCCTCTAGGTAATGGTGTCTCCTTGCATCCCAGGCCAGCTTGAACAGGACAAAGCTAATTGTGTTTCCTGTAAGCCAGGGGGCTGGGAGCAGGGGTTACTGGCAGGTAACAGAGTAGAAGCAGCAAGAAGAACTCCCAGATGAAAAAATGCAGGGGCTAAAAGGGACCTCAGATACCATCCTATTCAATGCTCCTTTTCTTTTTTCTCTTTCTCTTTCTTTTTTAAGAAATAGGATCTTGCTCTGTCATCCAGGTAAGAGTGCAGTAGTGCAATCACTGCAGCCTTGGAACTACTGGGCTCAAGGGATCTTCCTGCCTCAGCTTCCCAGGTAGCCAGAACTATGGATGCATGCCACCACACTCGGCTAATTTTTTCATTTTTTAAGAATAGCGTCTCACTGTTCTCAAACTCAGGCTGTTCTCAAACTCTTGGCCTCAAGAGAGCCTCCTACCTCAGCCTCCCCAGTTACTGGGATTACAGGTGTAAGCTACTGCACTAGCTCAATGCTACTTTTCTGGGTCCAGTAAAGGAGGTGGCTTGCCCAAGACCACTCAGTGGAAAAGTGGGCTAGAGTCCAGATCTCTGACTTCCAGCTAGGTAAGGTTGTGCCTTCCTATGCCCTTGTTACTTAACCAGACCACCTTAGGCCCTCAAAGCCATTAATTTCACCCAACAAGGCAAAGAGATAGGCCAGGTAAAAGGAGTCAGTGTTGGCTAAGTGCACCACATGTCCAGGTGTGGCCTCGGAAAGCCTGGGGCTGGGAGAAGATGCTGCCTGCCTTGAGGTCAGAATCTTTCCACGATGACAGAACATGGCTCCACACTACCCCAACACGACACTCCCATACTCCACAGTCAGATAACAGAAACCATGAACTTCCCCTGGCTGATTAAGAAACAGGCATGAGGAGTTAGATCAGAGCACAAACAGACCCTCTAATCCTGACCCACGGTGCTTCTGAGAAGAAGGGACAGGAAGGAGGGGCAGCTCTAGGGGACATGAGGATGGCGAGAGCCCACAGAAGCAGCTCTTCCTCAGAGCCTGGTGGCAGGTCTGCTGCCAGCTTGGGGCAGGAGCTGGGAAGGCCCTCAGCTCACTGCCCTCTGCTTCCAGGTCCTCTTTCAGGTCAGGCAGGGTGCGCCGTGCTAAGCACGCCTGACTTGCTTGAATGCAAAGATCTCAGGATCCTGCATCCTGCAACCTCCTCAGGAGCTGCCCTCAAGGGATGTCTGTATGCTTGCTGATAAACGGACTCATGATGGGGCAGAAAGACACAGGGACAAGTTCTGCTCAGCTGTGCCCTCCTCCCTGGGTGATGATTTGGGCCAGCTGTCATTCTGACTGGTTGGTGCCCAACCTGTACAGGTGGTTAAATATTCTGAATATCACCACTGTCCACATTCCCCAAATCTCAGCTATCTTAAATGACCTGCAGAACCTTAACTCCTTCATCTCTGCCCCATATCTAAAGGAAAAGGAGAAGAAAAATTAACCCCATTGAGTGTTTCCCATGTGCCCAAGAGTCTTCATAGCAGCTCCAATGGAGGTAGGGATTATGATGCTCATTTTATAAATGAGGGTTTGGAGGCTCTGAGACATCCAGGGTCTGCTGCAGAGTCATGGCAGAAGCAGAGCCCTGGGCCTCGGCCCACAGCATCTTCTCCTCTGTTCCTACCCTCCAGCCAAGGTCCAAGGCCTGGGGGCTGCCCCAGTTCTGCTAAGCTGGATGCCTCAGAACCACTCGGGCTTGCATTCACACCCCCACCTCAATTTCCTGTCTCTCCTGGCTTCTCTCAGGGCCCATCGCTGAGAGAATCAGGGGTTCATCTCAGGGGTTCTCTCCCCTGCTCATCTAGGCAGGGAAGCCATTCCACCCAGCATACTTGCTTAGTTCTAGACAAATCCCCACCCCCGACTAACCCAACAGCATATTCCTGGCTGACCACGGGGATGATACCTGCAACTTACAGAGACTTCTTCTAACTGGGATTGGTAGCCAGAGGATTTGGGGGCTGGGGTAAGGGTGGGGGCAGCTACCAAACAATAAAAACTTAGCCATGCAGAAAGGGCCAGAAAGCCCTAATCTTGGGAACCTTCCTCCTGAGGGACAAAGAGGAGGTGACGCCCGACTGCATGCAGGGTCTGTGCCTCAGCCCTCCACTGGGTACCACCTGTGCTGGGTCCAGCCCTGCCGGGCCACTGCCTTAGGAGTGGGAGCTGCGCTCGGAATGTGATTCTCCAGCTTTGCATGACACTCTGGTAGCAGAGTGCGACTCCCAAGATCCCCTGTCACCTCCTAAAGCCTCTGCCAGCCTGCCCCCCAGCACCACAAGGATCACCAGATTAAGGAGCTCAGAGCTACAGCTGAGGCGGCTAAACCCTGGGAGGTAGGAATGGGGAGGGGCAGGGAGGCCAGTGGGCAGCTCTCCCAAGGCCCTGCTGCCCTGCCTCTTCTCCCAACCCGTACTGTAGGCAACTCTCTCACTCTATCCCTGCCATGAAGCGCTAACTTCTATCTTCTTTTCTTCTTGAGCTTTGGACTTTACCACCAGTTATCCAGCTTGAGTGAGGAGCAGTTCAGGGAGACAGGGAAAGGGGTAGAAAGAGAGGCCCCCCAGAAACAGAAATAAAAAGAGAGAGAGAGGCGGGGAGGAAAAAGGCAGCCCAGATGGAAAGAACAAGCGCACTGCGTATGGGAACTGGCTGGCACAGCGGCATGGGAAGGAAGGTCCCTGCTGGAAGGGAGGTCCAGGGTCTCTCCCCTGCCTGGCCTAAGTGGCTACCTGAGGTTAATTCCAGAGGCTCCTTGTGGGTGGCTCTGGTCAGCTGCCTGGCCTCAGTGCAAGGTACATCCCACAACACCTGATGAGAGAGTGGGAGAGTGACAGAGATTGGGAGGCTGGCAAAGAAGGAGCCAGACCCCCTGGCCACTTAACCTGAGACTCCTGCACTAAACAGCAGGGTGATGCTTCATCCCACTCCCCACCCACCACCTGGGGTTATTCTGAAGGGCTGTGGAGAGGTGGGAACTCTGAAGTTCCCAGATGAACCCTGACCCTTCTCAGCCCTGTCCCCTGCCCACCCCCACCAACCCTGTCCCAGGACCTGCAGGGGGCAACCAGGACACACCTAGGGCCCTGGCTAGCAGCTGCTCTCCCTCCAGCTTCTCCTTTGCCACTGCCAAGCTCTCTTCTGCTTGGCAGTCTCTGTGCAGAGAACCAGGGCCTGCTTCTCACCACTGCAGGTTAGGGATGGGGAAGAGCTCCTCTGTGAAGACCTGGGAAGACAGGCTCTGCCTGCTCTTGGTCCTCCCCACACTCTGAAAACAGGAGCCCGCACTGAATATCAACAGGGATGAGGCCAGGCGCAGTGGCTCAAGCCTGTAATCCCAGCACTTTGGGAGGCCGAGACGGGCAGATCAGGAGGTCAGGAGATCGAGACCATCCTGGCGAACACGGTGAAACCCCGTCTCTACTAAAAAGTACCAAAAAAACTAGCTGGCCGAGGTGGCGGGCGCCTGTAGTCCCAGCTACTCGGGAGGCTGAGGCAGGAGAATGGCGTGAACCCGGGAGGCGGAGCTTGCAGTGAGCTAACATCCGGCCACCGCACTCCAGCCTGGGCAACAGAGCGAGACTCCGTCTCAAAAAAAAAAAAAAAAACCAAAAACAAAAAACAGGGATGAAATCCTTCCTGCAGCACTCCCCTCCACCCCAGCCAGAATTCATTAGTCCCATTCCTGTCATTGTGCTAAATTAGCGAATGCTAAATCAACATAGTTTTGAAATGATCACCACTGTTACCACCATCAGAGGCTTTCTGAACTAGAAGAGAGCCAAGAGATTCCTGAAGTTCAACTCACTCCTCTTGCCAACAAGAAAACTACGATTCAGGAGTTGGGGTCACTTGGCCTGCCTGAGGTCACATAGAAACCGGTAGCAAGGACATGCCTTACGCCCTGTCTACCAGACCCCTTTCCTTTCAGGCCAGGCCTCTATGAGGTCCTAAAAGGAAGCTTCTCCATCATATTCCACACAAGATCCTGGTCCAACCACAGGCGGCAGGGGTCTGGGGACAGGGGAGGCCGTAATGCGATCAGCAGACTGGCCATCTGGCTCGGGGACGGAGAAGAGTCCAGACTGGCTGTTTCTGCTGCCCGGTCCCAAGGGGCCCTGTGTCGCAAGAGACAGACTGCCAGATGGACAGGCACTGGCCTGGGTCTGGGAGGAAGCCAGTGAGTCCCAGCAGTCAGAGCTGACCAACTTTCAGACATGGAGGGGTGGCGGGAAGAAGGCCTAGGGAGCAAAGCCAGGCCTCCCAGACGGCAGAGAGACAGAACTATAGGATGGGAAAGCCGCAATTCCCTGGCCAGGCTCAGAGCCTGGCTCTCCAGGTAGGCCCAGCCCCTCTCAGCTCCAGGCCCCCAGGCTACTGGCCAGCCACAAACAGGGCCCCCTCCCGGGGAAAGGCAAACACATCTCCCCTGGCACCTTCTCAGACATGCATGCAAAACTAATTAACATGGGGAGACATGCGAGCAGCCGGCCAGCTCCACACCCTCGAGTCCACGCAAACAAGGCGAGCCCTTGTCCAGGGGACGTGCACAAAGCTTTGTTGCTAATTTAGGCATCTGTCTCTGTCTGGTCTGGTCCTCCTGCCTGCGCTGGGGTTTTTCCCAGCCCCTTGGACAATGCTGGGAACAGGCCCACCGATCCCTTATTCAAATCACACCCGGGACAATGAGCTCATTGTGCAGGCCACAGAAAAGGGGATGCTGGAGGGTGGGAGTGTATAACGGGGCATCAGGGAGTAGAGAAGGGTGGGGGGTGTACAGAAAATGGGAACCCAGGAAAGTGTTTACTAACACAGCCCCTGCAGCTGCCTTGGGCCCCTTGCCCCCTTCCAACCTGGCTTGGAACTGGGGGGAAGTGCTGGGACTCAGAGCTAGGGGGCCCCAGAGTAGAAGGCTCAAACCTTCATTTTGTTGACCTCTCTCACCTTCAACAGTTTATAGCTACCTCTGCACATCTAAGGCCAGGCACATTTTTTAATAGGGTGGTTTGGGGGCTTGTTTTCTTCTTACTTCAGGCTTAAATGTGCAGATCCCAACTGCAGAAGAAGAGACAAGGCTGAGGGAAGAGATGTTGGCGGCTGTGCAGGGTGGGACCTGCTGTCTCGGCCATTGTCTTCAAGCAACGTTTCATGTTCTCCTCCTTTCCAGCTAATAAATTAGAGAGGAGACGGTGAGCTGCGAAGGGAGAGGCTCCCCATGGATGGCAGCAGAGGGCTAGAAGGCAAGTCTGGGAGCTCACAGCAGATGGGGCTCACCCAGCCCAGCGCCTGCTCACACCACACCTGGTCAGCCACTCGCATGCAGCCCCACACAATGAGCAGTATGGAAAAAAATCCACAAACACACATACACACACACACACACATACACACACACACGCATCTCCTGAGGTCCCTGAGGAGGACAGCTGGGCTTTGAAATGCCCTCCCCGTTTACTGCCACCTCCCCAAGCTCCTTGTTGCACTGAGCACGCCTAGACAAGCCAACAGAAACAGACACACATAGCCTGTCACTGACACACAGACACACACAAACACACACACACACACACCCAGAGGCAGCCCCAGACACACACACTGACAATGGTGTAATGAATGCGGGAAGGCGAGAACATTCAGTCAAAAGCCCACACTCTGGCTGCCCAGCACCGGGGTGGCTAAAAGGTTGTGGAGAGGCTGTGAACTGGCTCTCCCAACAACCTCCTCCCCAAGGCTCCCAGGACTGCTGCCGGTGACACAGGAGGTGAAGTAAAATACCGTTTCAGGCATCCAGATGGAAGCAAATTCCTTCAGAGACAGAAAAGTTTGGAACTGGTCTCAGCCCTTAGTCAGTATTGGCTGAACTGTCTGGAATTTTTTTTTATAACAAAAGAAAGGGTGCTCAAAACTCATCTGAAGTATCCTGCATTTTGAGATGATATACCTTGAAGCTGGGGCAAAGTGGAGCCTTGCTAGGATAGTTTCCTACTGCAGTACAATCCACAGGTTACAGTGATTCCTTCCTGCTGTTAAAAAAAAAATTCTGTGAAGGGTATCATAGGATGAAGAGGAACACAAATGGTTAAAGTATCAGAAAGTCTTTAAAATGTGTTTCTGGGGATCCCTCTACCATCCCAGAGGAATGGAACTATAGTAGGTCGAACTATAAGAAATTGTCAATATTTGACTATTTTTCATCAACAAGAAAGAAATTTCATACGGGTCAACCTAGTAGGTGCTGGTTCCAAGAACCACCAAGGATATTTTTCCCTTTTAAATTAAATTACATTTTTTTTAAGAGACAGGGGTCTCATTCTGTCACCCAGGCTGGAGTGCAGTGGCGTGATCATAGCTCACTGCAGCCTGGAACCCCTGGGCTCAAGTGATCCTCCAGCCTCAGCCTCCCGAATAGCTGCGACTGCAGGTGTGCCATCATACCTAATATTTTCCCTTTTTAAATTGTCCTTCCCAAACTGGGTTATTTTCTCCCTGAATGTAGAAAAAAAATAACAGTATTCTAAAACCTAAATCTACCTTGGACCATCCATCTACAGCCACAGAAATACATCTTTCCAGCAGCTGGAAAGAACTGCAAACACACATGCGCAGCCCAATGCCCATGTCAGGAAGGGACCCACCTTTGGACTCTTGCCACCGGGGCTTCTGCTTCTCTTTTTGCTGTCTTCTGACTCCAGAGCATGTCCTGGATGGGGACAGAGGAACATGAGAGGGAAACTAGAACTGGAAATTGGTCAACTGCACACCCGGCCTCTCCAGCACTGGACTCGGCATATGCTCTGCCTTGGAAGAAGCATCTCCTGGGCAGCCTCATAACTGAAGCACATGCTGTCCACTGGCCGCCATATTCAAACCCAAGGCCAGATTCTGTGCATGCAGTATTCATCCAGCAAATCACCTCCAGGAGACCCAGGCAACGGAAGCCAAAGGGTGTGGACGCCACCCAGCGTAGGGAAGGCCTACTCATTGCCAGCATCCGGACATCCATTGGTCCCGTTGCTCACTGTCACAGAAGTCGGAGCACACCACGTCTTCCTGGGAAATCACCATCACCAATCTCTCTGGGGTTTCCTAAGGAAGGAAAGGTTGGAGGCTTCAGAAGCAGAGCACAGCACTGCTCTGTGTCTCGCCACCTGCTTCTCACCTGGCCACAGAGGAAAGCCTGTTCCATGTGTGCCCATCCTGCCCACCAGCAGCAGCTGCTGAGGGTGCACACTTCCCCTGAAAACGTTTCTGGTGGCTAAGGACCTGAGGTTCTATTTAAAGATACAGAACCACCTTCTATACAGCCAGAAGTGGCAGAGTCCCTCTTATATCCTTGACAAATGCTATGTAATTTCTGAGAGCTTTATCTTACTAATATACACACACCAACGTCAACAAAACTGCCAAAATAGCAATAATAATAAGATGAAACTTATTGCCCTTCCCATTCCTGGAAGGCAAGAAAGAATGACAGAGGCTGCAATTTGGGCTTTAGGGCTAGTGAATTCATTTGCAGGACTAGGCCCAACCCAGGGGCTGTGAGAATTACTCCCCAAAACCTCAGCTGTATGAAGAGAGGCAGCTGGGTATCCCCCATTGCTAACTTATATACAGGCCCACCTGCCAAAAACTGTACTCAGGATCCAACCTGGGTGCAGGGTAGCATGAGAACCAAGGTAAAATTCTAGCCTTGGTGCTCTGAACAGCATCTGATTTCTTCTGAGGAAGAGAAACCTACACGAATTCATCAAGATGTAATTTATTGTTTGATTACATTTAAGATGTTTCCTACCAATCTCACAAGTAAATCTCGATAGATTACTGCTATTTTGATTTATAAAATCAAACTGCCTTTTAGTCTGGGTGTGGTGGCTCATGCTGTAATCTTTTTTTTTTTTTTGGTGAGACAGAGATTTATTCTTGTTGCCCAGGCACGATCTCGGCTCATCGCATCCTCTGCCTCCCAGGTTTAAGCAATTCTCCTGCCTCAGCCTCCTGAGTAGCTGGGATTACAGGCATGTGCCACCACGCCGGCTAATTTTGTACTTTTAGTAGAGACGGGGTTTCTCCATGTTGCCCAGGCTGATCTTGAACTCCTGACCTCAGGTGATCCACCTGCCTCTGCCTTCCAAAGTGTTGGGATTACAGGCGTGAGCCACTGTGCCCGGCTCATGCTATAATCTCAACACTTTGGGAGGCCCAGGTGGGAGGATCGCTTGATGCCAGGAGTTTGAGACCAGCCTAGGCAACAAAGAAAGACCCTGTCTCTACAAAATAAATTTTTTTTAATTTTATAAAATAAATATAAAAGTCTGGGTGTGGTGGCACATGCCTGTAGTCCCAGTTACTCTGGAGGCTGAGGCAGAATTGCTTGAGCCAGTTCAAGGTTATGGTGAGCTATGATCAGGCCATTGCACTCCAGCGTGGCCGACACAGCAAGACCTTGTCTCAAAAAAAAAAAAAAAAAAAAAGGTGTTTTTAAAATGAAGAAAGGGTAACTGAAATGTCACAATTCTATACAGAAACAATGGAATCTAGAGAATTACAGTTCTAGCTGAGGCTAAACGACAGCTTAAGGTCATCACAGGCAAAGCATGACATGGCCTCTGACGCTGTTCTCCCAGGCTCTTGGGACATGGAGAGGGGCAGGAAAGTCAATAAGCCACAAACTGATGATAACTGTCAGACCCGGAGTGCCTGCTAATCTAGCACACCACCCCTGCTAGCCTGGCCTTCCAGCTCTAAACGGATATATGCCTTTCCACATCACACAAGCTAAAGTGCTGGGCCAGGGACTGTGGTTTCCTTCTCTGTATCCCCAGGGCCTTGCCCAGAGGCTGACACATAATGTGTGGTCAATAGACATTGAATGAATAAATGAGTGTGGTAAGAAAAAATACAGTGTGGCATGGGAAGACTTCCAATTTCAGAGCCCCGTAGTTCCCTTGCAAAGTGGGAAATGGCTCCACAGCACAGCCCTGGGGCTGCTGACGTCCAGGCCAGGTACCATAAGAGATGAGTGGCACAGGGTGGGTGTGGCTGCTTAGCTCAGGTTGGCCTGGGCAGCACAAGGCCTGATAGCCTCCAATACCCACCAGTCTTGCACATGGTGACCAAACCAATTCTCTTAGCCTGCTCCCTACCTCGTCATTCTTATCCTCCACCATCTGACCTGACCTACATCCAAATCTCAGGCCCAGGCCAGCAGGAATCCTCCTCCCACTTCATCTCCACAAAAAAAGGCCCTAGTCGAAGAGTTCTCCCCATTGGCAGGGATGCCGTCTTGCCCTCTCGACAGCCTAGAAGACCTGTTTGGGCACAGCGAGGCTTCTCCACCCCAATCTAATTCCTCTTCTCTTAACTCCCAAGGACAGAGACAAAACATCAAAACACTCTGCTCCTTGGATGTGTGCCGCCTTAGGCTGGTAATAGCTAGTTTCTCTGCTCCTAGAGGTCAGGAGTTCTCCCTGCACTGCAGAGCTTATGGCTGGTCTATAAACACCACAGCTTATTGTAGAGTGACTAACAGAGAGCTGACCCTGGTCCCTTGCTGGCCAGGGAAGGTGGCCTTCACTCGTGACAGACCAGCAAGATGGGGGATGCATGGTAAGTATTACTATTCCCAATTTTGCAGATGGGAAAACTGGCTCAGACGAAGAGGGGAAGGAGTGTCCTGTGGGCTCTGAATTAGATCAGACCAACCCCTCCACCTGGATACCCACTGGGCCACACTGCCTCTGCCTCACACCACCATGGTCTCGGAGTCTGTCACCCACAGTAGAAGAGAGAACAGTGAACTCGATACTGGGTAAAAGCAGCTGCACATTCAAAGGGAAGGGTAGCTATAAACTTGAGACTTGTTTCTTTACTCCCCTTTTCCCCAGCACTCATCAAGGAGGTAACATGCCTTCAGAGGCATCTGCCACCTCTCCTAACCTAAGGAGACAGTAGGAGCTATGGTGCAGAACTGGGCAGATAGGAGGAAGGCTTGACATTGTCTGCTTAAGGACAAGATGAGATGGGACAGAGGATGTGGGCCCCCTTCCCTCCTCCAGAAGACCATGGGTGCTACATCAGGGGGATACAACATTGCAAAAAGCAAAAGGCCAGCCTCATCCTGAGCAGCCACAGTCCCTTGGCACTGTGGGCAGGCTGGTAGGCTTGGGCCAACCCCGTAATTTTACAGACTGAGGCACAGCAGGGATATGGAACACACAATTAGGAGATAAATCCGGACTGGGTGGTATGCTGCTCACCCCTCTAGCACTGCACCAAGGCTCCCAGGGGCCCAGCATAGAGCCCTCCCATCTTGATTCTCCAGGTGTACTGCCAGCCCCAAGCAGGAGACACTGCAGAGGCATCCTGTGGCAACCCAAATGAACTCAAGCTGCTTCCCAAAGCCCAGGCTGATTCTTTGGGAGACAAGAACTCACTGGGGGCTGATAGTCCCTCCTATGCAAGGGCTGTAGCCCCTGTAACACACCCCATGCAGTCACCCAAATGGCATTTGGCTTAGAAAAGAAGGGAAAATCCATGGTCCAATTTACTACTCTTTTTTCTCCCGAAGAGACAGCCCTCAAAGGAGATACAATATACAAAGCATTAGCACAGAACCTGGCACAGAGTAAGTGCTCAGTAAATGGTTCCTGTCCCCATCATCATGACTCATTATGACTTCCTCGATGCCCATTTCTCACCTCCCAGGTTCATGTGAGGAGCCTTCTTTTTATAAATTCAAAGCTCACTGGAGCTGGAAGGCCCTTAACCCAGTCCAGGGTTTCCAGGGCAGGAAACTAGAGTTTCTGAGGGGGAAAGGGGGCTGGAGGCAAGCCCAGACCCACAGCCAGGGGTCCTCCAAGGGGAGAAAGCTAACTGGGGCCCCTCTGCCCTTTGACAGCAGTATGAGCCCAGCACCTCCCCGGAAAATCTGAGGCCCTGAAGCTTGGCAGGGAGCCAGGGCAGGAGGCCTCTCCAAGAAGACGCTGGCTCTGAGCCAAGATGCATCCCAGAAGCTCCAGCTCAGGGAGAGCAGCAGAGGCTGAGGGGAGGAGGGGCAGCCAGGAGAGGGGTGACAAGGAGCCCTCGGGCCAAAGGAAACAAACCTGCTGAAAGTGGGTTTGGCACGAACCTGGGATGCATGGCTGCCTTCCCGTGCCCTGTGGTTTCTGCACATCTGGGAGACTATGAAATCACTGCTAGGGACGGGGGAAGGAGGACAACCCTCCTGTTATCTACAGCTGTGCCCATTCAAACTCCACTGGGGCACTGCTAAACCTTCATCCAAAGATTCTTCTGGGGTTTACCTATTGGCTGCCTTGTCCCCACCTTAAATGCTGAAAAATACAATGTTGTCTACAGATTGAAGCCACGACTTCGGCCTCCAAGGACTGAGGGGTAATCCCCATTTAAAGGGCTGTACTAGGCACTCCTAAAAGCCCCTTAAGGCACGAGGTTCTCTATGTGCCTCCTCTCTAGCTTTTCCAGGGACCTCTATGCACAGAGCCCCGTGTGGCCACAAGCCTCCTGGGGGAGATCAGGATTAGTTACTAAGCACTGGGGATGGAAGTTCCAAGTATAATTTTAAATGTTTCCGAAGCTTCATTAAAATGTAAGAATGAACATGTCGTTTTAACAATATATTGTACTTAACCCAACATTATCATTTCAACATGCCACGTTGACCACATTTCATGAGATCAACAGCATGGGTGTCTAAGTGGTTATACAGGACAACAGCAACCTCTCCCCATTTTCAGATGAGGATGAGAATGTGGTCCAAGTATCTAAGAAAAGGGCAAGAGGATAGAAAGGGAAGTCCCAGCTGTGCCCATCAGCCTTTCTCTTCAGCTTCCAAATACACAGTCATGGCCTATGAAATAGATAATTTTATGATCAATCAAATTCAGGGAGACTGCAACATAAACCTATTTTGAAGCAGACAACCCAGAGAGGAGCAGAAATGAATATACTTGACATTACAAGGCTAAGGAACAAAGACCAACAGGAAGACACAAGAGGGAGGCTCTGGAAGACCTCTGCATTAGATGCCAGTCTTGCTAAGGACCTCTGTTTGTACAATCTCTGCTCAGGGCTACCTGGCTCCTGTGGGGTATAAATACTCCAGCACTGGGTCTGGTGAATTTTCTACCGTGTATCCCTGTAGGAACTACCCACAAAAGCTCCTCTCTGCTTTAGAAGGCAAGAACAAGTCGTGCATTTACCCAGTGCTTCTAGTCTTCTTACTCCGAGTCGCCATGCCAACACACAGTCATAATTACCGAGGAACGCGTCAATAGTGGCAGCATTGACAAAGACACTATATCAGGGCCTGTAAGCTAAGCAAGGTCAGGCTCCTCGAAGCCCCCCAGCTTCCTGCCCACTTCCTTTATTCCACTCTGATCCATTTCTTTCTCTTCATTCTTTCTCTCCCACCCAGATGGTCTCTGATTATATTTTCTCTGTAGAGAAAGGAACTACAGCTCAGCATATAAAACACTTTTATAGCAATTGGGAGACAGGTTCTCCTTGGAGTCCTGATTTTAACTTGTGGGAAAAGTCCCTTTAACATCCAGGCCTCAGTTATTTTGCCGTGAATGGGGAGAATATTTTGGATATTGCCTATTCAGCAGATGGGTGGCTGCATTTAATTCGCCTTCTAAATTCAGGGCTGATTTGTGTTATCTAGTCAACTCTAAGATCATCTTTCTGATCTGCACCAGAGGTACCAGAAGCTCAGGGAAACAAAAGACGGTTCAGATCAGAGAGGGAGCTGGTTTTAACACCTCAAGAACAGCAGGGCTTGTATTTCTCCCCAGGAAAGGCAAAAATCTCAAAAAAGGAGCCAGGAGCAGCTGAATGGTGGGCTCTATCAGATTATAAAAAGACAAGTGGGATGGATGAGAACTATCAGGCTAAATGACAAGCATCCTGAGGCCCCCAGTGAAACAGGACATGCACCCATTTAAAATGAGAGGTCAGAAAAAGGCGGCAGACAGCCATCACCAGAGCCCTACGCAAGAGCGCCCCAATTTCAGAACACCCAGTGCACCAACATCTGAACTTACAAAGGAGATAAATTGGAGGTTGATGATTAGCATCACAAAATGATTATTCCCTTTGTAAAAGGCTTCACTGCAGGACTGCTTTAAATAGTGCATTTAAACCATGATCTGATTTGCTAAATTCGATTTATACACATCTACTGCCTAAGCTGGCGTGCGGCTGTATTTACATGTCTTCCCTTGGCACAGAGGAGGGGAGAAGCCAGCCATTATTTGGGGCCTTTAATCCTTGTAGACAGTAACTAATCTGGGGAGCTGAACCCTGTTTTTCTTCCACAGCTGGGGCTTTAGCTGCAAACCAGCCCTAGTTACCTACTCTGCTTTGTTCATGCAGATTCTACCCAAAGACGACAGAATTTGGCCAGGATCTGTTGGAGCCTTTCTGCCAATAGGGACTCCCATCAAGAAGCACAACCCTCCCCACACCCAGGGGTGACACTTTTCCAGCCTAGAATTCCAGAGAATCTGGTCTGTTGCAGGTCACTAAATTTATTCAGCACCTACAGTTATCATGCCAGGGATTCAAATGCTACCTTTTGGGAGCCATGGAAATTTACTAATCTAAGCCACATTCTGTGATTTGTACTTAAGCCGTGGGAATCAAACCTGAGCAAGTACAGAAAGGCTGTCTCTCCACCCAAAGAGGACAAAAAAAATGAGTCGGCCAGTTCTCATGGCCACTGTGCTGGTGGGGAAACCTCCCTTGGTTCACCTAAAGGGACTTGCCGGTGTTACTGACAACATAGTCCCCCAAGAGACAAATGACCCTTTCCTATAAGGTCCAATAATGTGATGGGGCAGAATAGGATGACTGCCAAAAGGGAAAACACACTACCCACCTCGTACCACTTGCCAGGAGAGAGACCTAGGGAATTAAGGATCAGGAACCTAACATTAAAAAAATAAAGGCCCCCTAGAAAACTGAAGTCAGGGACTTCCCCTCTACCACCACCCCCCCAATCCCCTCATTATCAGAGGTTTTAGCCCCACTCAATTATCAAATATTTAGAGACACCCACAATGATGAGTCCAGCCCAGCACTAGGAACTGGGAGAAAAGAAAGGAACAAGGAAGCATCCAGGTCTGAGCAATTTATAGTGAGGAATGGAGTCGCTAGACCACAATTAAACTGTCTCCAAGTTGAGAAGCCCACTAAAGCCTGCTCATGAGAGGATGGGAACTGGACTGGGAGTCAGGACCCCTGGGTCTCAGTCCTCACTGTACTAGCTAATTTTGTGACCTTGGTGAAAATCACGTAACCTCTCTGGACCTGGTTCCTCATCAGTGACATGAGCAGTTGACCTACATAACCACTAAGCTTTACATTTTCTATAAGCCTCATGCAGGAAAAACGTTCATCTCTCTAAAATCCTGATGAGTTTCATTTTAAAAACAAGGTTATCACCATCATGTTTTCTTTTCGTGGCTGCCAGGAAGCTCAGAATAATCACATTATTCAGTCACACAATCTGAGGCCAGGGCTTTAGACTGGGAGGTTGGGGGATGACAGGAGAGCCCTCACTTGTGAGGCAGGGCTGTGTGGGGATGGGGACTTGGATTCAGGAGAGGCTTGGTGCTTATTTGAAAGATGAAACCGGCCGGGCGCGGTGGCTCAAGCCTGTAATCCCAGCACTTTGGGAGGCCGAGACGGGCGGATCACGAGGTCAGGAGATCGAGACCATGCTGGCTAACACGGTGAAACCCCGTTTCTACTAAAAAATACAAAAAACTAGCTGGGCGAGGTGGCGGGCGCCTGTAGTCCCAGCTACTCGGGAGGCTGAGGCAGGAGAATGGCGTGAACCCAGGAGGCGGAGCTTGCAGTGAGCTGAGATCCGGCCACTGCACTCCAGCTTGGGCGACAGAGTGAGACTCCGTCTCAAAAAAAAAAAAAAAAAAAAAAAAGAAAGATGAAACCACAACGGTGATGAATCCCTGTGTTCCTGTGTACGTGCAGAGAGACAGGTTGGGAACGCAGGCCTTGGGGCAGATAGCCCCGAGTCCACAACCGGCTCTACCACATCCTAGCTATAGCAAAAGACACAAATAGTGAATCATCACCCTATCTGTCAAGGTGAGGTCGAATTCTCTTGAAGCTGTTAGCAATAGCCCTGGCACAAAGCGGGACTCCAAAGACACAAACTAGTATTACTGAAGTTTCTTGGTCACTCTGCATATAAATGCACACATCTGGGATCTGCTTCAAGGCAGCGGTGGGTCAATGCGGACAGCTAGAAAAACAGTGATTGTGCTTAAATTATTCACGAGGGTAGGATAGGGGCAAAGGAGGCAGAAGAGCAGAAGCTCTGGCCCTTAGGCCTGGAGGTGGCAAGCTCAAACATGCAGCTCCAATGCCCGGCCCCCTTTATTCGCATCTGACCCGCAGCCTGCCCTGGGATGGTGTGAATGGAGCCTCCCGGCCGGTCCTCAAACCCAACCACACGGACCATGGAGGCCCTCGCCAGCTCCTGTCCGGGTCTCGAGGCCCACGGCTCCCTGGCCCGTGGCTATCCTTGCACTTGGGACCACACTCAGTCCCAGGAGGGCGGCTCGCCATGTCAGGCTTCGCGGTTCCAAGAAAACGCGGGCGTTAGCCACGCACCTAGCACTCCTCGAAAACAATCAAAGAGCTCGAAGCGCTCTCGGTTGCAGACTCCAAAATAACGCCATTGTTCCCCACGCGGGGAAGGCCATTTCCGCCCCTGCCCGGGGCGGGCAGCCCAGTGAGGAGGGCTCTTACCGGACGCCTTTCTCCCCAGCAGCCACGACACGCACAGCCGGGCTCGGCGGCTGCGGCTCCGGGGACCGGGCAGCCGCGACGGAGGGTCCGGCTGGCTGTGGGCAGGAAGACGGCAGCCATTCGCTCCTCTAGGCCTCGGGGTAATGAATAACGGGGCATCTGTCTGGGGCGAGCGGGCAGGGAGCGCTCGACGCGCGTTCCGCTTCCGTGGGCCGCGCGGCTGGACGAGTGCGAGGAGGGGATCGGCGGGCCCTTGGCGCGGTGACCTCCCGGGTGCCCACGCAGCCATCTTGCCGCCCCTCTTCGCGCTCTCAAAATGGCCTCCCGGGTCCGCGGCGCGGGCCGAGGGGAAACAGCCGCGGGCCTGCCGGCGTCCTTCCCTCCTGCCTCCCCAGCCCCGGGCAGCCAGTGGGCGCGCGCCCCCAGTGCCCGCACTCTGGGGCCTGCGACGACCTTCCCGGCCTGATGCCAGTTCTGGGCTGCGGGCGCTTCAGGTTGCGAAGGCCGTAGGCCCAGGCGGTGCCCTGGCATAGACAAGGTGTGAATGCTTGGAAAGGATTCTTTGCTTAGGCTCTTGCCGTACTGCGGCTTCCGAGTTTGTGCCTCTTTTTCCCGTTTCCCTAGCTCTGGGTGGGGAGCGCGGGTCCAGGCCCTGAGCTCCGCGGGGGCCGGCCTGGTCCTGCGCAGGCGGGAAGCAGCCACGCCACTCCCAGCTAAGGCTCTAGCAACCGAGCGCCTCAGGCTCCCGCGAACGCCGGGTGTCCAAGAAGCCGCCTCCGGTGCTAGAACCGCCAGAGCCGCCATTTACTTTGCGCCCACTGTGTGCTACACGCCGTGCTCTGCCAAATTATGTCATAGAGCACAAGCAGCCAGCAGGTGTATGGTTAAAGCCATTTCACAGGTTGAGGGTGAGGGATGACATTG
Organism: Theropithecus gelada; assembly: GCF_003255815.1. Lineage (NCBI taxonomy): Eukaryota > Metazoa > Chordata > Mammalia > Primates > Cercopithecidae > Theropithecus > Theropithecus gelada. Next base: position 5,797,378 of record NC_037675.1, read on the forward strand.
GATCCGGGCCTAGGGAGGAGGGGAGTAGTCTTGCTGGTGACCCAGGTAAAAACATAGGCGCACTACCAACCTGATCCTGGAATTTCCCAACCTCCCAACCCGCAGCCCACTCTCTGAGCCATCTGGGGCGGAGTGCGGGTGCGGGCAGCCAGCTCCTCCTCCCACTCCCTGGCTCTGGTCGCTCACCTCTCCTCCGGTGGGCCCTCCTACTAGTAAGTGCTGCTAACTGCTGGCGAGTTCGTGACTGCGAAGAGGGCGCTGATCGCAGGCAGAAACCGCGCCAAGGAGGGAGGCACCAGCAGGGGAGTAACTGTAAAACAGAGCCGAGATATCAGGCACCCCCCACGACCGCCCAGAAACATACCAGGCCTTCTTGAAGGTGCACTCAGGGTCGCCTAGCGTTGGCCTGGGGGCGGAGACACACGCGTCCTCAGGTCACAACCACAGCCTGGGGAGGTTGCTGGTCACTGGTGGCGCCTCAACCATGCCCTCCCAGGACGCAGGAGAGAAATCAGGTGGGGCACCGGCTAAGGGGATTGGGGGTCTCCGGCTGTTCCGTCTCACCCGGAGCTCCTTACCCGCCAGCTAGCCATGCTTCCAGCCACCTGCTTGGCTACCGCAGGGGCAGGCGAGGGCAGCGCCCCTCTGCCTGCTCAGAGCTGGAGTTCCGGAAATGGAGAACCATGAGGTTCTCACCTGCGACCCAGACAGCACATCGTGGAAAGCCTGCCCGAGACCACCTCGGGACAACCCTGGCTGCTCCGGACAGCGCCACTTGTGAATCCTGAGATTCGGAACCTTCCAGAGCTGAAACCCCAGGCCATTTTCCACAGGCGCCAACTGTTAGAAATGTCATACCCCAAGCTAACGCGGGCCTCCTGGCAGCACCCCCTTGGCTCCCAGCCCCAGCCGTCTTGGCAATGCAAGTCAGTCCAGATCCTGCTCCCTTCAAATCTCTAAAGACATTTATGTGTCCCCCTCCCCAGGCAGCCAAGCTGGGAACTTTACACCCATGTGCAACCCCGCTCCACAAGCCGTTTTTTGGGGTGCCGATTCTCCCACTTCAGACCCAGTGTGTATGGCATGCCCTGGGGGAGGAAGGCAGCCCGTCATCCGTCCTTCAATGCGATTTGGGGTATCTATTGGGGTGTTCACTGTCTCCAGCAGGTGGAATTTCAAACTTCGGATCCAGACATTTATATGCATCCCTTGCCCCAGCCTGGAAAAAAGAGCTACCATTTGCTCAGTGCCCATTGTATGCCAGGCACTTTATTTGTGTATTTTACTTAATTCTCACATAACCCTTGGAGATATGGGTACTATTGTCCCGATTTCACCCAGAGATGCCTGTGACTTGTCAAGGATACAGAGTTGTAAAGTCCAAAGCATGCAAAAGAACTCTGTCCCACAGGCATGGGCATGTCTCCAGTCCCCAGCTGCTGCCCTTCTGGAATCTGGACTGCCAATTTATTAACCTGGTCCTGGATAGTCCTGGATCTTCCACCCTAGTGCCTCAAATCAGGAATTGTCACCTTCAGAGGCAGAATAGGCCACAGAGGGAAGCCAGTCCTCCTGCTCTCCCAATGACCAGTGATGGGGAATTTCTGCAGCCCTTCTGGACACCCCAGAAGCATTTCCACCCCTCTTTAGCGTAGGTCCAGAACCTTGAGGGAATCTGGTGAAGTGTCACACTGTCCAACAATTCACTCCCAATTTTTAAAATCCTAGTCTACACTGTCAAAGAAGTGGGTGAACTCTCATCAGGATAATTCAAGCAGAAGAGAAGGAGATGCATTGTCAGGGAGGGCTTGGTATTTTTACACACAACCCCAGTGTAGACCTAAGGAGACTCAGGAGCTAAAGAAAGCATTTTGAGGAAACGCTCCTCTCTTGAGTTCCTTACAAGGGATTTCATCCCTTCGTTTCAATAGAGGAACTGATATTCAGGCAGGAAACCCTAGTTTTCCCAACCTCCATTCTGAGAGGTGCTTTTTCTTTAAATGACGTTAATGTGACGTTGTTTCTTCTTTTTCAATGAAACCTCTGTAAGAGACAACTTCCATTAAAGAAAAAATTATATCCATTGGGCTTGAAGTGAAAGGAATAAAAAGCAAAAGTGAAGGAAAAAAAAATAGGGTTTTTTTTTGTTTTTTGTTTTTTTTTTCAGAAGAGGGCCAAGAACACAGCCCCTACCTGTAGGCTGCCTGAGATGGCAAAGATGGCAGCTGTAGTTGAGATGGGTGGGTACCATCAGACTTGGGAGACATCAGGACTAGGGGTAATGGAAAGGACAAGGGTCTGAAGCCACAGTCTCCAGAGGGCAGAGGAGAGAAATCTTTCATAAAACAAATTCAGGTCAATGATTTAAGTCCAGCCTACCCAGGAGGGTGCCCATGGTGCCCAAATCCCTTTCCAACTCCATCTTCCAACTCCATCTTCACCCCAATAAGAGAGAGAAGGCCTGAGAAATACCACCCAGTGCAGTTCTGCAATACACAAAGAGCCAGGATTTGACCAGAGATAGAGGAAAGCAGCTCCACTCATAGTACCCCCTAATTCATGGAGGGCGGGGCAGGGGGGACAAAAACTAGGTTGCAAACTGAGGGGGGTTGGAACGGTGAGGCTGACCAGTGAGGGGCTCCAGTGTCTGTGCAGATGGAAGCTGAAAGGAAGTTCTAATTAGCACAAAGCCAGCACCTTCCATTAATAGCTCACCACTGCTCCTGGATGCCGCTGAAGGGAGCCAAGTTGGAACGTGTGAGGCTCACCTGTCCCCAGCTCATTAACAGACCTCGGGTGAGAACAGGGCTCTCCTGGAGGACGACCAGCCCACACCAGCTCCCCCAACCAAAAAAAAAAAAAAAAAATCTAATGACAGGTTTGACTTCCGGGCCCATCCAAGGGGACAGTGTTTAACACAAGTCCAGTGCTCCTGGACACATGCTCAACCAGGCCTCCCTGGACAGTGCTCCCTCCAGACTCGAAATAAATTCATTTTTAAAAGCCCTGGCATACATTCCATTTATATGAAACTCTGGATAGGTAAAACTAATCTATGGTAAGAGACATCGGAATGGGGACTGGCAGGGATTGACTGCTGAGAGGTAGGAAAGAAGTTTTTGGAATGAAGGAAATGAGGTTTATCTTGGGTGTTGGGTACATGGGTATAAATGCATTTGTCAGAACCCACAGAACTGTACACCTATGATCTGTTTCTAGATGTAAATTATACCTCTATTAATATAGGTACGTGTATATGTATGTGCATCTATATCACACACATATCCTTACAAAGGTCTCGGCCCCTTACTGTTTTCCCCATAGCCTGTGATCTCGTTGATGTGAAGGTTCACACCCTTTTCAAGGGTCACAGTGGAAAAAGAGGCCAGAGCAGATGGGGAAATGGGGCTGTGCACATCTCACAAACACGTGGCCAGGGCCGGGTGGGGAAGAGGAATGTCTGAATTGAATCAATTAGCTGCAGAAAACTTCAGAAAAGAAGTAAGGCCCTTTATAAAAACAAAGCCCACTCCTTAATCCCCAAAGGCAATCCTCTCCCCTACTCCCATGGCCATTCCTCAGTAAACAAAGAAATCCCTCCTTCCACATCCACACCTCAATATTCATTATGGGCTGACGTTAAAGGCTGCATTCCAGCCTCCCAGAGTGCCCTAATGACTGGAAACCCAAGGGCAGATGACTGAGGGCTCTCTCTCTCTCTGTCTCTCTCTCTCCCCCCACTCCATTCTCTCCCTATCTCCTCTGTCCATCCCATGGCAGTCTGTAGCAGTGTTCTTTCTTTGCTTTTCCCACTTTCTTTCTTCAAATTAGTGAATAAGCAAACCAAGCAAATCAAGGCAAAGACATCACTAACTCTACTTTGTTCATTTATTTTGACAAGTGCAGTTTAATTTTAATTATTTATGGTAATACTTCATAGTAGGCGAGTAAATGTGCCAGGGTATATTTGGTAACATTAATGAAGTCTGCCTAATAGGAACCTTCACTCCAGCACCCCGCCTGGAGAACGGCTTGCTGGAGAAGTGGGGTGAGACCACTGGTCTGTGGTAGGGTTTGCAATTTTTTGTGGGGGTGGGGAGATGGGGAACTTAATGGGTTTGAGGATTAGCGAAGGGAAAATTAACCCGATTCTAGAGAAGAAGCAAATACGTAAGCCCATAATCATGTGTCGATGTGGATTGTGTGTATTTAAACACCGAGAGAGCACACTTTGTGATAAGGAGGCCCAGGCGTGCACACATGCCACATACATATTTACACATGAATCTCAAATGTGCAAATCAGCAGAGGCCCAAAGAAATTAGGCTCTGGGCAATTAAAAATTGAAATAAAAATGGAAAATGTGATACACAGAGTTCTATATCTCTTCAAAGTGCCTTTCTCCTATTTATATGCGTCAAGTGGGCAAACACAGTGAAAAATTTGGATGATAATAAAAAAGGTAGGGGGTTTCTTCAGCCTGTGATCGCATAGGAATGCTCCCCTCAACACACAATGAACCATGAAACACTGGTCTCAATCAATGCAACGTTGTTATTTTAAATGGGGCTGATGATTTATAGCACCCCACCCTGCCTTCAACCTTAACGTAACTGATTGTTAATATAAGCATATGATTTGATATATAGACCATGTATACATATATATATGCACACATAGAATGGGTATATTACATATACGAATGTGCAATCATTTTGTCCAAACACATAGGTAACTGGTACACCTTAAGATATATGCTTCAAGCCATTTATATTAAAATTATCTATAATGATGATAGATTTAAGTCATAACATAATTAATACTGGACTTTTGAGAATAGAAATATTTGACTTTTTTTTTTTTTAAGTACCAAGGGCTTCCTGTTTCTCATCTCTGCTTTGTTTGTCCATGCCCAGGGTAGTATAAGGACATTTCAAGAGACAGAAGTGGGTTATCACCTTGAGACCAACTGCATACCTGCCTCAGGATAGAGTCCAGAATGCCCCCAGAATATAAAAGCCTGGGTTTAGTCCAGCTCCTGGGGCAAGAAATATTAAACCTGGCCATTGCTGGCGGCTTTTATTGGATGATCCCACTTAAGAAAATGGGGCCTCTCCACCACTAAGGTACGCCAAAGGAGGAGGCCCCTTTCTTGGCACAGCCACGTGTAGGAGGTGGTTAGGAATATATCCAACTGACTCTCGAGTACCTGACAGGCCATAAATGCAGGTGCTCCTGGAAGTGGCCTCACAACAGCTTCCTACCCTCTCCAACCAGATGGCTATCTTGGCTATGAAAGCAGGGTCATCAGCTGAAGGCACCTCGCTCCCAGCTTTCTTGCCTGGCCCCAAGCTCCTTGAACCCTTCTCCTTAAAGCCGTGGCCTGGCTCTGGCGTGGGAAAGGCGGTTTGGAGCTTTTCACAAATCCACTATCCCCTTGAACCAAAACCAATTAGCCTGGCCCAAGGTCCTGTCATTGAGGCCCTGGCCCTCTTTTCAAACCCCTGCAGCTCAATTGCGGTGAGGGGCTGGCCAGTGAATGCTGGGACCACTTAAAGTGGTGCTTAAGCCAGACCAGGCTTGAAGGAAGGAGCCAGAGCTTTAGGAGCTGTAGCGCCCCATTCTCAGAGCCACTGACCAAGGTTTTGTTCCAGCCACAGCCCCCACCCTGGCTCTATTTTTAAAAATCCTCCCCTCCTCTGCCAGCTGTCTGGAGAAGAGATGAAAAGCTGGCTCTAGGAAGCCACCAGACACCCAAACTTGGCTGCCCTGGACAGAAAGGACATCCTCAGGTTCTGAATCCTGCCCCCAAAGGTCTTGCACTCCCTGCTAAGGGAGAAGGAGCTGTAACACTGAAAGAGCACCTAGTGTGCACTCAAGGCTTTCCATGCATGAGCCTGCACAGCAGCCCATCTTCTGGATGCAAAAACTAAGACCTAGGGAAAGCGACTTGTCTAAAATCACAGCACTTAACAGCAAGAAAAATGAGGGGCAAGCATCTGGAGGCTTCTGAACACCACTGTCTTTGTCAGAGAGACATAGAAGAGGATGAGAGACCAAGATAAGCCTTTATACCAGAGCTAGGTCCTGCGGGGGATGAGACGACTCGTGGAAGAGCCGCCCCAGAACGAGCCCAGGCCCCTACCCAGGCGCCTTCCACAACATCCATTTGTCCCCCGCCTGACCCAGCTGAACTGACTGTAGGCAAAATGGGGTGGGAATGGGTAGGAGGTGCCACGGCCTGCCTCCGTCCGCCCCTCCCCAGCACCTGTCCCCACCTTCCCTTCACACCCATCCAGGCGGAGTGAAGACTCGCCCTCTACGATGGGCAGCATCGCCAGGGCGCCCTAGCCGTCGCCATGGTGACGTGCATCCCACCCTAGGTCAGAGCTGATTGGTCACTCTATCCAGGCTGGTGGAGCGGGCAGCCAAAGTCAGGGCGGGATGGGGGAACTGGGGACACCTAGCCACAACGTACACGACAGATGCCAAGGGGGAAGGAAGGCCACTAAAATGGCGCCGCGGCCTCCAAAGGCCGCTGCTGTGGGTGCGCATACGCGGGTTGGAGAAATCCCGGCGGTTCTCCACCGCGCGGCCTCGCCTGGGCCCTGGAGGGCGCATCCGTCCCGCCTGGGCTGTCCAGGGGCTCAAGGCCAAGCGCTCCTTGCCCAGCCCGGACCCGGGCGCCTGAGTCAGCGAACAGGCCGGCTCGCCCCAGCTGGCCGAGCCCGACCCGCCGCGCGCTCGGGCCAGGCGAGCGCGGCGCGGCGCTGCGGATTAGCCCTGAGCCCGAAGCCTCGAGGGCGCAGGGCGGGCGCGTTTGGGGTGTGAGGGCGGGGCGGGCGGCGGCCGCGCCTCTAATCCCGGCGCTGCGTGTGGGAGCGGCCGGATCAGGGAATTAGCGCTGTAACTTCGGATTAGTAACGCTCGCTAAATAAGTGCCTAATTCCGACCCTTCATGCTTTTCAGCGTCGCGGCTGGGTCCTAGGAGGCCTCCTGGCCAGGCTCCCTCCGCGCTCTGGTCCCATTTCCCGGGAGGTCGGGCCGCAGCCAGCAGAGAACTCTCCGGCCTGTGGAGATCAGGTCTCAGGGCCGCGCCGCAGCCTCCTCTTGGCGGCGCATTTCATTGACCCGGGCAGAGGCCCATGCAGTCTCACCGCGTTCGGAGTTGGGAGTTCGTGGACCAGAGAAAAGGAAGCCCCGGATGCCTGGCCCACCACGGTGGCTGTCCCGATCGCTGCCCTGTCAGTGGCCTTCTGTGCGACCTTCCGCGAGCCACTGGGCCTTTTTACACCATTTCTAGGTGTAAAATGAAAGGAATGGGGTGAGGAGTATCCGAGATTCTCTAAGATTCTGGCTTCCAAGCTGCAGCAGATTCTCGGAATCTCCAACACCTTTTTGGATGAAGAAAGAGTAGCACAAACTGGAGACAAAAATGAAGCCCAAACGTGGGGACCCAGTGGCCAGAGGAGGGTTGGGGAAGGCCTTCCTGGGGCACAGGAATGGAGGAGAGGAGGGGCTGAGAAGGCCCCAGACCCGTCCCGCTACTCCAGGTCCAGGCAGGCCTGAAGAAGTTGATGGGCCCAGGTACTAATTTTGAGTCTGTGCCTTGGGCTTTAAGTGTCCAAGGGGGATTCGAACATTGCTCTATTAGGGGCAGGCACTCGTACCAGGAGGCGGAAATGGGATGAGTTGGCCTCTGGCCTCTCTCCGAGGGCCATTTCGGGAACGTGTGGGATGGGCTCCTGGAGATTAGAACTGGCATGCTCATCGCCCTCCGCAGCCTTGCTGCCGCGATCTTTCTCTGAAGCGGGAGGTTTGCATCAACAGATTTTCGTAGAAAGCGGAAAAATGCCGCGTTGCCCTCTCGCACAGACTCCTCCTTCATTGGACCCTCAACTCGGGTTTCAGCCCAGCCCAGATGGTATGGGACAGTGATGTTTAAAAACAACACTCATCTGAACTGCGTAGACACTGCTGGGAAGCTGCAAAGCCACCCTGGCAAGTGAAGGATTAGTTCTTGCAACACAGCAAAGGGGTAGGGGTGGTGGGAGGGGAAGATCGAAGCCTGGGGCCCGGGGTTTGCCCACACCCGCTGGCCGGTGAGGGAGGGAGGCAGGGAGTGCAGGGCAAGGGGGCAGGAAGCGCTGCTCCGGTTTCCTCCGAAATGAGGTCACCATCAGCACACAGGCTCCCAGGTGCGTTGGGAAGGGAGGGATGGCCCAAGGGATGCAGCCTATAGCCTCGTGAATCCCAAAACACTCTAGTCACCCTTCACCAGCCTCCTGTCAGAAAAAAAGGGAGACTGGTCTTTCAAAATGGAGGAGGGGTACAATGGGATTCAGAAAACCTTCTGTCCGTGATTATCTCTGAGGAGAACTGGGGACCGAAGTAGGAGGGCAGCTGACTTTCCCTGCCTGGTCTTTTGTTTGTATTTTTATTTAATTTTACTGTGAATGCTAACACACTCACAGGGTTCACAATTCCAAGGTATACAGTGAATTTCTCCCTCCACCGTCCACCTCAGCCACACAGTTCTTCTCCTCAGAGCCAAGGGGTTTTCCTTTTGTACTGTTTGAATTTTCACCATTTACACATATACCCTATTTTCAAAATACTTTTGTTAGGCAAAGAACAAAAAACGCTTGCAAGAGTGAAGATGGAAAAAATATTTCTATTTTTACAAGAGGGCTGGGCAAAGGCTGGGAGAAGAGGGGCCATGAAAATCACTGAGGGAGAGGCTCTGGGGAATGAAGTGAGCCAAGATGTACATAAGGTGGCCTGGGGTCCAGCTCTGCCTTCTGAGCTGTGTGACCCTTAGGGAGTCACTTCAGATCCCCAGATCTGTTTCCTCTCATGTAAAAGGGTGAGGGGATTGCGGTCAGGGCTGGGTGGTGCCAGTTCATTTCAGCCTGTCTATCACAGCACTCACATACCCATATACTTAGAAAGCCCCCCTACCAATCAGGGAGTCTGAGCCTACCTTTCTTCCTTTCTTCCCTGAAGCCGGGCAGTGTCCCTTCCTTGGTCTACAGCCACTGGTTGGGGAGCTTGGGAGGTTTCCCGAGCTGCAGGAGCCCTGAGCTTCAGGACAAGCCAAGGCATCAGGGTGAAAAGTGACCTGAAGGCAGATGAGAAACTCCAGAGGGACCCTAGCACTGTGTGGGGCCAGGACCCCCACGCACTGAGCAGGGGCAAACCCCACTGCCTGAGCCCAGTTAAGAGGGGCTGGGAGCCTGAGTGGCCGGGTGTGCTGCATTGGGTTGCCATGGGAACGAATTCAGATTTCCCCCAATTGCTTTTTTATTTGCTAGACATTGTAATACATCTTATGTCGTGACTTCTTGGGGCAGGGAGGAGGGGGAACTCTGGGAGCTTGCCTGCACCTTAAGCTTGCGGGAAGTTGGGGAGGCTCGGGCAGGAGCAGTCCAGTCGGGGCTGGCGTAGAGGTAGGGAAACTGAGCTCGGTTCCTCCCGCCTGCCGGCTCTTGGTTTGTATGCAGGGCAGGGCCGGCCCGTCGGGGAGGGAGGCCCCTGCCCTGGCCCCTTGCCATTGAGCGCACTCCCCGCCAGTTCTGCTCCGCTTCACGCTGCACACAGACCCCCCAACTGCACACAAAGGCAGCTGCCAGAGCCCGTGAAAAGTGATCAAATTATCAAGAACTTGACCTCACCGAGGGGCGAAGCTCCGGCAACCCCCCAGCCGTATGCTAATGGCGCTCAGGGGCTGACTCGTCGAATAATTCGATAAAGGCCGCATTGTTGGCGGCAGGGCAGCCCCCAGCCCACCCCATTCACTCCCTCCACCCACCCCCTACCGACCGCTGTCTCTCTCCCATCGCATTTGCATCCCAAAATCCCCGTCCGCGGCTCCGGGAGCGGATTGTTCCAGCCTGATTTATGGGGTGAAGGCGAAGGCTGGCGCCTTCCCCTTCCAGCGACCCCTGTGCAACCCCAACCCCCTCCCTCTCCCCGGCTCGCTCCACTTTAGGGGTTCCTGCTCCGGCGTTGGGGGATAGGGGTGGGGTACCAGGAAAGAGGAGGACTGGGGGAAAGCTGGCACTGCAAGTGGCCCCAGAGAGAGAGCCGAGGTCAGGTACCTGGTCGGGGCGCGGCCGCTCCGTGGAGCTGGAGTCCGCTGGGCCGGCGCTGGGCTCCTCTCAGCTCCTCTCGGCTCCTCTGGCTCTTGCTGGCCGGGCCGAGGCGGTCGGCGGGGCGGGCGCTCGCACGCAGAAGTTGTGAGAGTCATTTCTACTTTCGGTTATCTAGCTTTATGACGGCTCTGTGGCACTCATACAGCTAGATAACCAAAGAGAGAAACGGGCCTCCCTTCGCCACTGCCGCTGCCGCGCCGTGGGCTCCACGTGCTGCTGCCGGCCGGGCGCGGAAGCCTGAGCGGACGCCGTTCCCGGATCCCGGGGCGCAAGCGGAGAACCAGAGGGAATGGACAGACACATGCACACGCTGACTCCCGCCACCGAGGCCGACAGCCCCCGCCCAGTTCCCTTCCTCCCTCGCCTTCCCGGCTCATTCCTCCCCTGCTCCCCGTTCCGTGCGTCCAGGCACCGGCGCTGGCGGCCTCGACGGCGTCCCGGGGCGCACGGAGGGCACCCGCGCGGAGCACTTAGAGAGCCTCGGGCGCCCCCGCCGCCCCCAGCGCACTGGACCGCCGGCCCTTCTCTCGCAGGCTAATCGCCCCGCGGGGAAGTGACGTCAGTCCAGGGATCGGCCAATCACAGGCTCTCATTCAAATCCCAGCCCCCTTCCCGCGCTCCGCACCACCCAGCCTTACAATGGCCTCGGCGTTCACGGCTTCCCAGCCCGGAGGGCAAGGAAGCGCCCCCTCTGCCCTCAGAAGCTTTAGGGCTGCGCGCGTGGGTGCGCACCGTCTAGTCTTTCCCCCAAACTCCTCCGTCTTCCTCCCAGGGCCCAGGGAGCCCAGTAGCCACTGCGGACCATCAGAGTTTGGGAGACAAGAATGCTCGAGTGACAAGGTTTAGGGACTCGTATGATAGGACCTGGAGGTCTCCACAGGAGGGCCGAGAGCGCTCACGGAGAGGCCGAGAGCAGAAGCCGTTTCACGTTTAACTTCTCTCTTCCTTTCCCCATGCCCAGCACTTGCAGTAGATCTAACCCACACGGCAGAGACCAGGGATTGGGGGAGGAATTAAGTGTCCGGGTGAGCGCAGGTCGGTGTCTGACCCATAACACCTGGCACTCAGAGGTTCCTGAGCTATGCTCCACTTGGGCCAGGCCTTGGCCTTGGCCCTGAGTACCAGGCTGCTGGGTCCCTTCTCTCTCTCGGTTCCTAACCACACTAGGAGTGTAAAACTGATTGTGCCAAGCACCTTGGAGAAGTCCTAGGCTCTATCTTGGCTCCTGGTTAAATTCAGATTTCACCAAAAATTAAAGCACAAAGCCATGCCTCCACTCTCCTTCTCCAGCTCTCAGCACACACGTGTCCCACTCACTCCGAGTAGCCACAACAGTGGAAAGAGACTGCCACCTTGGGTCTCCCAGAATCACCCCTAAACTGAGCCTGGCAGCTGAATTGGTGGTAACATTGCAGCCTTCCAGAAGCGAGTGGCCTATGGGTACCACTTTGTGCTCATCCCAGCCATCACCCCCTTCTTCCCTGCTGCTGTGGCTACCCTCCAGCCTTGAGCCCTATGATTCACCTCCACCTGTCAGCCATCCCCAAGAGGCAAAGGACTAAATATGAAAAATGCAATATCTTTGCTCCTAGATGCCCCCAGAAAAATCTTAAGCCCAATAGCTAGGGAGAGATTTTACGTGGGACTAGGCAAGTGGATTCCCAGATGCCAGCCGTCAATACATGGGAGTCACAGAGACTCTCACTGCTGCTGTCTACAGTGAGCACTGTGGAGTTAGATGGAGCTACACGCGCAGATTCATTTTAGTGGGGTCTGGGGCACTGGGCCACTCTGGGCCAGGCAAAATCCTGGCAGGATGGGTTGGAAAGAAGGGGCCAAAAGTGGATGGTTTGGAAAATACTTCATTATTTTACTAAAAGCCCCTTCCTTCCGTATACTACCCTAAAAATGACACACGTGGATTTTGTCAAGTTTCGGATTTTGTCAAGTGCCTCTTTCCCCACTACTTGTCTGTAGTTTGTTCTAATTTCATCCCAACTCTAAATCCGAGGCAGGTGACATCCTGCTCTCATCCCAGCCAGCTTGTGACCAACCAAACCTACCATTTACATGTCTCCCTCGAAATCCCACTTCACAGACACATTCCTTTTTCCAGAAGGTGAACAAGGGCTGGACAGCTGAACCAGCAGAGGATCAGAGAGGCCCGTCACGGTTCAGGAAGGAAGCTCTGAATTTGGGCCCGAGACAGTTAATTCCTAGGATTTCCATAATTGGGAGGCGCCCCTTGCTTCCCCTCCTCCTGCAGCTCCAGGAACCTGCACCCTCTTCCCTTCTTGATGTGTGTGTGGGCGGCCTTCAGAGCCCTAGTCCTTTTGGGGCCACCCAGGGGTGGGAAGGGTGGGGCTGCGGAGGCAGGGAGAGGCCCAGAAGCATGGTTCACCTGAGAGAGAGGGAAAAAAGAGAGGAAGCGAGGGGGAAGAGAGAGCGAGGAACGAGCCCCTCAGAGTGTGATTTAAGCAGGATGCTGCACAAAATGGCTCCTCAGCGAGACTCACGGTAACCGCGCGCGGAGGCCAGCCTGCAAGCCTAGGGCGGGTTGGGGCTTTGGGAGAAAAAATTAAAAGCCTGATTTTAATTCAGTTCAGATGCATTAGAGCCACAACTCTAGTGTCTTTTTGGGAAATCGAGTCCCTTTTGGGAGCAAGTGAGGCTGGCCAGGGGGAGGCTCCCACACCCTGCTTGAGTGGGACCTGCCCCAAAATCAGTGCCTCCTCCACCTCACTGCAGCCCCATTCCCTGGAAGAAAGCCACAGAAAGACGGAGACTCAAGGCCATAGGCTCCTGAGAGGAGGCTGTTCCGGTGGGTCAAGGCAGCTGCAGTCTCCGTGGGTTGGCAGCCAGCTTCCACACACAGCTTAACAGGAGCCCGGGAAGCCATCCAGGTCGACACCAGGCAAAAGCGCATTGTGTGGGCTGGGCACTGCCAGCTGAGGCTGGCAGACTGCTGGGCAGGCCAATTCAGAGACCAAGTTGGGAGAACCTGACCTGCCACCAGCATTGACCCAGATTGCCCCTTTGCCTGCAATTCAGGCTGGGTCTGGGTTCCATGAGCTTTCCTCACACCAAACCCCCAGCCTTGGCCTTCAGCCCCAGCACAGTCCCTAAATTTTCGGAAGATCAGGTACTGGGTCTGGTTGGCCACTTGGGCACCCAGGCCAAAGCACCAGTGGCAGTGGTCGGGCCCTGGCCATGGTGCTGAGAGCTGCCTGCCAGGCCTGCCTCTCCACCTCCCAACTTGCCCTGAACTTCTTCCACCTCCTCCCCTCAGTCCTGAACCCAGGCTCCAGGGGCACCTGCAGCTACCAGGAGAAGCTAACAGCCAGAGAAAGAGAAAGCCTCAGCAACTAGGTGCCTCCACTGAGGGCCTGGGACTCAATTTTTCATATTCAAACCTCTACTGAGGAAAGAGAGCCCCTGGGCCATGAAATTCCCATATCCAGATCAATGGAAATGCCCATTCCTACTGCAAACACATGCATGTCCTGCACTTCCTCGACTCAGCAAATCTGCACAATACCCGCTCACACACTTGGCCCATACACCCATCTAGCAGCCAGTCTAAGACAGGTGGCTGGTACCTTGCCCATGTCTGTACACGTGTACACTCTTGTACCCACTGGCAGTGGCAGCCACTTGGACTCCAAGCTGGCTTTGGCCCAAGTTCCTGTTTCCTATTGGTAGTTATACAACTCAGTGCAGGGGACCTGACAATCCACAGGAGTGTGTCTTCTATTTTAGGACATAGCAAATTAAGGGGTTAAGTGGCAGGAGAAGGGGACAGTTCTGACCCTAGCCAATAGCCCTGTGCAGGTACCCTTCTACTGAGACCAGACTTGCCCTGATCTAGAGGCTGGGAGCCGGAGGCCAATGGAACTCCCCAGTTACTACTCCAGGTAGATGCAGCCACCCAGCCTGCGATTCAACCTGGAGCTAGTGCTCCTTTCCTGAGCCCCAAAGGTTCTTAATTAGGAGACAGTGTTTCCAGCCACAATCTAGGCTAAGTCCAGGGTGCCCTCACCCCACTGCCCCCTCCCTCCCTTGTTCCTTCCTCAGGCCCAAGCTTTGATTAAGCTGATCTCCCTATTGTCTGGAGGCCGGCAGGACTGCTAGCTGAGAGACCCAGCATTGGGCCAGTTCAGATAGACCCAGCTCCCTGTACCCAGGAGGTCCCAGAGCCTGCACACCCACCTTCACATACACATGGTCAATTGTGCGCTAATGCTCTCTCTGGTTCCCACATCCAGCCTCTCTCCTCAGCAGCTGAGGTGTGGGCTCTGGGGAGGCCTAAACTGGGCAAGAACCTGAAAACACCCCTCCTGAAAAGACCTGGACAAAGGAGTACCCCTTCCCTGGGGTCTCCAGCAGCAGATACTGCTAATGGAAGTCCTGAGGGGGACCCTGTATGATGCCCCCATCTCAGTGTCTACTTAGCCTAACCTCTGGCCACTGTTCCTTGATTGAAAGGTAGACCCTCAAACTCCATCCTCTTCCACTCCATGGCTTAAGAATCCCCCTCCTCCAGGATATGGGGACACAAAAGGGGGCTCCCTCCAGGCCCAGCACCTCGATTTATCCCCAGCCACAAAGACTCCTTGTGTTTTTCTGGACTCCAGTACTGCTTCTGTGATCTGACCCTGGAACTTCTCCCAGCTTCTGCTACCTCCTGCTCTGATGGGTCCAAACTGGACCAACTCCCCCACCAACCCTTCTCCCAAAGAAGCCCCTCACTTGGCTCAACCTCTACCGCTGCCCTTATTCTTCTCCAGCTCAGTGGAGCCTAGGCTGGAGGAGGCTGCAGAGACGCCCACGGACAGACCAAAGAAGCCTGTTCTGGGGCACGGAGTGGGGAGCAGAGTGGATAGAATTTCCCAACAACTTCCCATTTCAGAGGGGGAAAAACGTCGTAAATCTTGTCTAGAGTGGGTGCTGTGTGGTGCATTTTTCTCAAAATATTTTTTTCAGGAAGCTGCTTTCTAGGTTATTATTTTTTGTGGGGGAGGGGATAAGAAGGAAGGGGTGGGGGGCAGTGGCTAGGGAGAGGGCGATCCTGGGACTCACAGGAACCTCACTTCAGAAACCTTCCTTTCTGCTAAACCTGTCTGCAGTCCACAACTTCCAACCGACCCTGCACCCTTCCCCTTTCCGCTCACCCAAAGTCCTCACCTCTGGGCGCTTCCCACTGCCCCACAACCCTTTGCCCGGGATGACTGGGTCCTGCCTCCGACCCGCAGTGGGAGCTCACCCCTCATCCCGCCCCAGCGGCAAAGGGAAGCCCCAGCTGCCTGAGCTGCCCAAGGGGGCCGGGCAGGGATGCCCCAGCCCCCTCTCTCAGTCCAGCCCAGCTCCCTGACGCTGCCCTGGCCGAAGCCACCGCCCTCACTCCCTAGCCCTCGCTCCCCAGCCTCGCCGAGACACAGCGGGCAGTGGCACTTACGGACCAGGAAGGGGGCCCGGGCCCCAGCGAGGCAGCGGCGCGGGTGGGGCGGCTGTGGGGACAGCGGCTCCTCCGCCCCGATCAGGCGCGTTCCCGGGCTCAGGCCCAGCTCCCGCCGCTCTCCGGGCGCCCCTGCCCCGGCGAGCGCATGGCAGACAGCTGCGGGAGGCAGGCACGGCAGTGGCGGAGCGGGGGCTCCTGGCCGCGCGCCGCTTCTCTGGGCTCTGAGCGGCTCCCAGCGCCGCCTTCTCGGGCGGGCACGGCCCGCAGTGACGTCAGCGCGACTCCCCCCGCTCCCCCCTTCACCCCGACCAGTGCGGAATGGAGGGGGCGGAGGCAGGCTGTGAGGGGCGCCCAGCCGTGTGCTTTGGCCTTTCCTCCCCACGCCCCGCTTGCCTCCCAGCTTTTCCCTGGGAGTCGCAACGCCATTCGTCCCCTCTCTCCTTCCTGCGCCGCCAGACTCACCCGGAGCCACCAACGACCTGGGAGGTGATGGCAAGCAGCGGGTTGGAAGCCTCGCCGGCAGCTCCAGACTCAGGGATCCGGGCTGCTTTGGGAAGAATGGAGAGCTGAGGGCATGAGGGGCGTCCACCTCCGGGCTGAAAGGGGGCGTCTTGTCTTCACCCCCAGCATAGGTGTTGGTTATGCTGGGGATATCCACGCTGGCTTGGCTGGTGCCGGGGGGCCCCCCCGTGTGAGCTCAGAAGGGATCTTTTAGCTCGGGAAAACATGTCCCATTCGGAGCTGGGATGCCCTCCAGGCTGGGTCCTGCTTCTCCAAGACCCAGAGCAGCCCCGCGGCCCTCCTACCCGCCATCTGCCCGAGGTTGTGCACCTGCAAACTCGCGGGGCCGACGGCGCCGCGGGGCTGACTGCGCCCCGGAGCCGCTGTCCAAATGCTGAATCTGGCCTCCCCTGGGCCGGCTCCCGAAGTCCCGCTCCACGTTTCCCGCAGGGGCGGGCAAGGGGTTCTGGGACACACAACGCGGAGGACCCAGGAAACTTTGGGGCTCCAAGATGATACTGGAAAGCTTCAGGATAGGGGGCGATCGGCCGAAGGGAGACAGAAGCCAAGAGAGCAGGCAGAGCAGCACTCCTGGCACGCCGAACCACGCGCCCCAGGTGACTCGCCCCGGGTCCCCTCCGCCTGCGTGTGTTTCTCCCACTTCCACAGCAAGGGAGGTCCCTAGGCTGAACTTGTCAGCAGGTCTCACCATTCATCACGAGCCAGCCAGACGGGCCAAGTTCATGAGCAATACTGTTAACCCCTTGCAAGCCAAGCGCCTTCCACAGGGGGAAGCCTCCTGGCCAGGGAGTGTTCTCTAGGATTCCAGAGGCACCGCCTCCCACGAACGTGGCAGCCACTTCTCCTTTCTTCTTTTCGGCTCCTCTCCTAACCATTTATTCCATCATTTTATTTACCCTTTTGGTTTCCACAGTCTTTCAAGTTCCTCCTCTTCTAAGTTAGTTTGATACCAGTATAACTGACTGCCTTTTAAATGTCTTCTTTTCCTATGCTGTGGCTGTGCTCATTGTGGAAAAATTAGAAAATAAAAAAAATGAAATAAAATAATAATTGGCACTATATTTTACACCTAGAGGCCTGACTTTAAAATAAAAATATATATTCTCATAGAAGAACCTAGATTGCTGGCTGTGTGGGAGTGAAGAAGGGGTTGAGAGAGAGAACCCAGTCTTTCTGAAGTGGATGGGGAAGGAAAAACAAAAACAAGCTCTGCGAAAGGGCTCAAAGAGGAGGCCCTGTCCTCCTGTTAGAGGAGCCAAGGAGGGAAGCAGCGCCATGTATGGTTAGACATAGGGGCGCAGACACCCCCTCCACTCACTGGTCCCTGTTCTAGCTTCAAAGCCCTAGGGAAGCCTCTCCTGGCTTTGACCGTGTGTGTGTGTGTGTGTGTGTGTGTGTGTGTGTGTGTGTGTGTTGTGGGGGTAGGTGATTCCCGCCCTGGGCGAAAGCTCAGTCCTGCTCCTGAACCCCAGTCATCTCCTGGAGAACTTTATCTGACTCTGCTTGAGGTCTGGTAGACTTAGGCCACCCCTCCCCCATTTTCTATTGAATTCCTGGCGTCTGGTAGCTGGCGGCAACTAGGGCGACCTACCAACTTTTCCCCTGGGCATTTTCTCGCCCCCTTCACCCCCCAGTGCTTTCTTTTCTTCTCCCAGCGCTCCTTTTGAAAGGAGGCACCCAGGCCCAGAACGTGTTCTGCAGTTTAACTACTTCCAAATTCTTTGTTCAGGTCACCCCGGGACTCCATTGTCCGCTATTGAGAGCGCGGACAGGCCGCCGGGTGCGCCTCTGCCATGCAGGCCTGAATCCATTAGGCCACCGATCCGGCCCCTGCGGCCCATTGACGCGCCTCACTCGCCGGGCGCCGGCGGCCCCCCTCCCGTCCCCTCCGCTCCCACCCTCAGCTGCCTTTTGGACTCCGCGGTGGAGTCACAGAACGCTGCGGGTCCGCGCGCGGGGGTTATTTGGGTCTCGCTCTGTGGGCTCTCTCCCATCCTGCAAGCCTCTTCCGGGGTCCTGCCCAAATTCTACTGCTTGACCGCTGGGTACTACTTGAACCTGCAGGGCAGGTTTTGAGGGGGCTGCAGCCCCAACCTCAGGAATGGGGGTGGGGGAAGAACAGCCAGCGACATCCTTCCTCCGACTTCTCCAGCTTTCCAGCTGCTCCCCTACAGCCTGGATTTCTGTTCCTCTCTTTCCTCCAGGCTTGCGCCCTCGAGCTTCCGTAGGGTCAAGCCTCTCCTGAGCCGGGGGAATGAAATGGGGGGCATCCAGTTTCAGGGGGTAGCACAGCAGGGAGGGCCGGCCGGTTCCTGCCCCAAACACGCGCTCATGTCGCCCTCGAAGGTCGGTCTTCTCAGGAGGGTAACTTTCCCCTAGCTCACTGGAAAAGAGGCAAGAGTCGCTCTGGCCTCAGATGTTCCAGGCTTCCAGGGCGCCAGGGTACGGCTGTGGGGAGGAGGCTCAGTCCGCCCCTGCAGCCTCCTCCTCTCCTGCCTCAGGACTCAGGGAGACGCAGAGCTTGGGAGTCCCCAGGGGGCTCAGCTCTGAGGTGCGTGCCTGGGGAAAGTCGAGGTTCAGAGGAGCAGAGCTCCCAGAGACAGTGTACAGACAACGATGGCTTGCTGTTGCGTATCTTTTCTCGGTGCCAGAAGGTTGCCTTACCCCGTAGCGAGCCTGTTCCTCCTGCTCTGGGGTTACTGGGTCACTGAGGGCAGGGCGAACATCGACGCCCAGCCACCGGGCTTCTCGAAATCACTCGGGCCTCTGCTCGGGCCCGCCTTCTCCAGTCTGTGAATCAGCCAAACCCTTCCCGAAAGCTAAATTCCAGGAGAGAGCAGCGGAGGAGCCACGGGGACCGGTGCGGATACCACGAACGGCGGCGCGGGGAAGCTTGGCCCAAGAAAGGGTGCGGATGGGGGTGCAGGGCGCGGAGGAGCGGCACTGGATGGCGGGCGCCACTCCCCGCCGGCCGAAGAGGGAGGGAGGGAGGGAGGGAGGGAGGGAGGGAGAGGAGGAATGGGTGGTCTCCGCCGCACCTTCTCCGACCGCTGGGCCAGGACCGCGGGGCGCGGGACCTCGTGGAACAGCCGCGGCCTGGATCTGCTGCGAGGAGCCAGCTAGCGCCCCCTGGCGCCTCCGCCGAACCCTCACAATGCCGCCGCCCAGTCCCCCAACCCGCGGGATTCCAGACCTGAGACTGGGGAGGCTGGTGTCCGCGCGTCCCCGAGACCTGGCTGGACTACGCCAAGCCTCTTAGAGGGCGTAGGAGCTCCTGAAGGTCTCCTGCGCTCCAACCCACGTGCTGCGCTCGTCCTCCCCACCCGCCCCGAGTGCTCCAGTCCGTGGTGCTGACCTCGCCGCTCTTCCGCCCCAAAAGCGTGACTCTGCTCGCTGTCCAACAGCGCGCTCTGGCGGGCGCTCCGGGGAGATGCAGGTGAGCGCGGCTGAGGCTGCCACCGCTGTCGAGAACGGCTCGGGACCGGCGCAGCGCGGGCGGTGCTTGGGTGCCTGCCTAATGGTTTGTGGCTGAGTGGAGGGGACGGAGATGCAGTAGTCTAAGGAGAGCTGGGCACCTCTTTGCCTCTCAACCACTACAGGTCAGGTAACAGAATGAGAGACAGGGTGAAAGCTCACCTCCTCTTCCACCTGAGACTGGCGCCTCTGCTATCCTGGCCTCCTTCAGGAAGGGTTTCTGGAGACTGAAGCAGACGGGGCAGGTTCGGGACCTTACCCTCGATTCTTGCAGCCTGGCAAGAACCCTGCCTTCGTGGCAGGGCCAGTCCATTTGCAGCTTTGCCTCCCCATCTCAGTGGCTTTTATTCCAAGGGCAAGGTGGGAGATAGGCAAGAGGTGACGATGGGGTGAGCGAGCAAGGCCCAGGATTTGGAAAGTCTGGAGATGTTCCCCAGGCTCCCAGTCCAGTGACACGAGCGTCCTTTCAGGCTCGGCATGGTGTTCTGTCTTCAGTCTGGCCATGCATGTCGATGGGTTCTTGACATTCATTCACTTATTCATTCAACGTGTATGTACTGAGCTCCTGCTATATGCCAGGCACCGCTAGGGAAAAACTCAGAAAGGGTAAGTAATGTGCTCAAAATCACACAGCTGGAAACTGCTGGGGCCATAATGCAGCCCCAGCTACTCCAGTCCCACCTCTCCCCTCTCACCTGGATGACTTCAGAAGTCTCCTAACTGGGGCTCCACCTCAGAACTCAGCCCCCTCCAATATGGCATCCACACTGCTGGGGAGAGACCTTTTTAAAATGCCAATCTGATCATGTCTCTTACTTGCTTGACATCTGTCTGTAAGGGTCTTCTGGCTCCAGGAGAAAGCTTCAAGTCCCTCACAGGCATACGAGCTCCCCCTGAGGCTCGTGCCCCTGAGAGCCTTGTTCCCATTTTCAGGAACTGGACTCTCCCACCATCCCAGGCATCTCCCATTTCTTTAAGGCCCAAGCTCTTGTACCACTCCCTGGCTTTGTGTGCACCTACAGTGTCTCTGCCTGGGGTGTCTTTCAGATTCTCAGTGAATGTCACTCCTCCACGAACCTTTCTGACCTGAACATATCCATCGTGACTTCTCCCTTCACCTGAAGACTGCAGTGAGCAGAGGGAGCTCGACAGCCTCTGGAGTCAGTGCTGTGGTCAGTCCAGGTGATGAGGGGGCAAAGAAACTGGGAAAATGGAGCAGGTGAGTCAATAAGCTAGCAGAGAAAAGGCCATGGTACTCGCAAGAGATAAAGGTCAAGAGAGAGACTTTCTCAGATGGCTTCTGCCCTGCCCTAGCAGGGGAGTCTTGCTCCTTTCCCCCGGCCTGCTTTGTGTAGGATTCTGTCCTCTGCCCCTGCCAGCCCGTTGACCCCAACCCCCTTCTACCAAGCCTGGCCCTTTTTCTCTGTGTGCTTTCCCGCCTAAGCAGCCCCTGGGCTGTACTGCAGGACAGTTAGCATGTCTCACAGTGGCCAGCCTCCTGAAGGCCTGGCACCATTCAGAACTGGCATAATTCAATTTCTCCAGAGCCAGCAGCAGGCACGCCACCACGTGGCAATTGTGACAAACACAGTTTGCAATCCATTTGGATGCCAGCTCAGAATGATGAGTTTATTGATTAACGTTTAAAGTGTTTTAGGATTTGCATTTTTCAGATTTGTTCACAGGGTGAGAATTTGCTAACAGTTAACGATTACTGAGTGGGTATGTTGTGCCAAACACAACTCCAAGCGCTTTATTATTAATCTTCACAGCTGTGCTTATGCCAGAGCTGCTCTTACTATCCTCACTCAGCAGATGGGAAAACCCAGGCACAGAGAGGTTAAGCAATTTGCCTCAAGTCACAGCTAGTTAGCAAGTGAAACAGGATGAGAGCCCAGAGTCCAAATTCCTAGACACTATGTTACACCGCCTCTTAATAATAGTTCTATGTGCCTCTTAATAATAGTTCTATGTGCCACTGCACTCCAGCCTGGTGATAGAGCGAGACTCTGTCTCAAAATAATAATACTAATAGTTCTACATTGTCCCATTCCTGGTTCACATAATCCAAATGTCCATAGGACAAGCTGGCCAGTACTTATCAGACTCTTGCAAGCCTTTCTCTCTCTCTTTTTTTTTTTTTTTTTTTTTTTTTTTGAGATGGAGTCTCGCTCTGTCGCCCAGGCTGGAGTGCAGTGGCGCGATCTCGGCTCACTGCAAGCTCCGCTGCCTCCCAGGTTCACACCATTCTCCTGCCTCAGCCTCCCGAGAAGCTGGGACTACAGGCGCCCACTACCACGCCCGGCTAATTTTTTTGTATTTTTAATAGAGACAGGGTTTCACCATGTTCACCAGGATGGTCTCGATCTCCTGACCTCGTGATCCGCCTGCCTCAACCTCCCAAAGTGCTGGGATTGCAGGCATGAGCCACTGCACCCTGCCCTCTCTCTTTATTTCTTACTTTTTTTTTTTTTTTTGAGATGGAGTCTCGCTCTGTCACCCAGGCTGGAGTGCAGTGGCACAATCTCGGCTCACTGCAATCTTCACCTCCCAGGTTCAAGCGATTCTCTTTTTTAAAAAGCCAATCTGATCATGTCTCTTCCTTGCTTGAGATCTGTTGGTAAGGGTCTTCTGGCTCCAAGAGAAAGCCTTAAGTCCCTCACAGGCGTATGAGCTCCCCCTGAGACCTGTGCCCCTGAGAACCTTGTAATCCCCAGTAGCTGGGATTACAGGCACCACCACCACACCTGGGCAAACCTCTTTCAACTCGTCTGTTTCCCCCATATGATTGTGAGCCCACTGAGGGAAGGAATGCTGTCTCAGTTATCCCCAAACTCCCAGCTCCTGACACAGAAGACACAGTCAACATTTGGTGTATTGAAAAATGGCCACTTCCAGACATAAGAAGCTGTGGAAACACCCAGCGTGTTTCTGTATGTTTTCTTTGTTCCCATGGCGAATTCTGGCATCTCTGAAAGAGACTGCAGCAAAAGCCTTTGAATTTTTCCACACACAACGTCCCCACACAGTGTACCCTGGGGCAAGTTTTGGAAAGCAAAAATTCTAGGGTTCCTATGGACCACAAGTTTATCACAAACAGTTTGGTGGCAAGAGTGCTAACAAAGTTAGTTAAATGCCAACCTGTACTGTAAAAACTAGAAAAGCAAAACTACTTTCTAGATGCCCTTCAAACTAATATTCTGGATATGAATTAGATGCACTAATTAGAAGCAACTTGCAAGGGGGAAGTGAGGCACGGGCCGTCTTCCAGCTACTTTTAAGCAATGCAGTGGAGATGTGGTGCTTTTCCACCAAGATGCTCCAGTGTGCAAGTCTTCTGCTTCCTGATAGTCGAGAAGCAATTTCATAGTTGGCAGTGGTGACTTTTTTTTTTTTTTTTTTTTTTTTTTGAGACAGAGTCTCATTCTGTTGCCCAGGATGGAGTGCAGTGGCGCGATCTTGGCTCACTGCAACCTCTGCCTTCCGGGTTCAAGCGATTCTCCTGCCTCAACCTCCCAAGTAGCTGGGACTACAGGCATGCGCCACCATGCCCATCTAATTTTTGTATTTTTAGTAGAGATGGGGTTTCACCATATTGGCCAGACTGGTCTTGAACTCCTGACCTCAAGTGATCCACCTGCCTTGGCCTCCCAAAGTGCTAGGATTACAAGCATGAGCCACCGTGCCTGGCCGTGTGATGACTTTTTGATCTCCAGACCACAACCACAGCAGTGTGTTTTTGAAGTCAACAGTTCTATGGGATGGCTCTTAGTTTCCTACCTCCCAGGTAGTGATGGAAGTGGTAGCTCTTGCAGCTGGCTGGCTCTACTGTGTTCTGGGTGTCATTCCTGCAGACCTAGTCTACAACTACTTTTCTAGTCCTTCCAACAATTTTGTAATTGCCTAATTCTCTATATTAAGTTCCTTTCTGCTTAAAACATCAGCATTGTTTTTATTTCCTGCACAAATCCTGCTTGATACTGTGTTTTTCCTTCCTTCGTTAATTTCCCAGACACTTCTTGGATATGTGGCACAGGTCAGGCAGTGCACTGGGTGCTCATGCCAGGACACTGGTAAAGAAACAGCTCCTGGCCGGCGCGGCGCCTCACACCTATAATCCCAGCACTTTGGGAGGCCAATGCGGGTGGATTACCTGAGGTCAGAAGATCAAAACCAGCCTGACCAACATGGTGACATGGTGAAACCCCGCCTCTACTAAAAATACAAAAATTAGCTGAGCGTGGTGGCACATGCATGTAATCCCAGCTAGTTGGGAGGCTGAGGCAGGAGAATTGCTTGAACCCAGGAGGCAGAGGCTGCAGTGAGCCAAGATTGTGCCACTGCACTCCAGCCTGGATGATAGAGACTCTGTCTCAAAAAAAAAAAAAAAAAAAAGTGTGGGGGAGCATTGAGCGACTGAGTGTCCAGGCCAGTGAGGACTTTGGTCATCAGGCTGAGTGGAGTGCATGAGCCTAGGGGAAGGAGTTTGTCCCGGAAAGAGAAGACCAAGAGGCTGCTTGACCATTTTCTGCTACATCTGAAGGGTCCACCTGTGAGACAGCAGGTGGAACAGTGCGGGGTCACTCCGGAAGCCAGAACTGCCCTGTGCTGGTTAATTTCGTGTGTCAACACAGCTAGGCTATGGTGCCCAGTTGTTTGGTCAAACACCGGTTTAGATGTTGCTGTGAAAGTATTTTTTAGATGTGATTAACATTTAAATCAGTAGACTTTGACTGAAGTAGCTTATTCCCCACAACTTGCTGGACCTCATTCAATCAAGTGAAACCTTAAGAGAAAAGACTGAGATCCCCCAAAGAGAAAGAGATTCTGCCTCCAGATTGCTTTTGGACTTAAGACCACAAAGTCAACTCTTGTTGAAATCTCCACAGCCCCAAAATTGTGTGAGTCAATTCTGTGACATAAATCTCCTTCTCTCTCTCTCTCTCTATATATATATATATACACACACACACACACACACGTACATATATATGTGTATATGTGTGTGTGTCTATATGTGTGTACATATATGTGTGTGTATACACACACACACACACACATACACACATACACAGATACACACCCTATTGGTGGTTCTGTTTCTCTGGAACACCCTAACACATGTCTTAAGCTGGGCCCGGCTTTAGGTTGGTAGCAGCCAGCAGAGTTCACCACAGGAGCCCGTCAAGTCAGAGCAGTGTAGACACTGAATGGGAGTAGGGGAGAGTAGAGACCAACACCCCAGGGACATGCAAGTCAGCAGCAGGAACACATCCTAAAGGCTCACTGAGGACAGACCTGCCACCCCAAGCCCTAGCTGAGCAGCTGAGCAGAGGCCATGGGACAGTGGAGCAGGGGGACCAACTCCAGAGCCTTTCCTAGTACCTCCACAGAGAAGTGTGCTGATCTGCCTAGCACCTGCCAAGTGCGGGGGGACTGGAGTTCCTCAGTGTCTCCACTGGGGACTCTGAGCCTGAGACCAGTGTTCTCATCTCCCCAACTCCCATTTCTACTCACCGCTTATTTTCTGTGGGACTTAGGCCAACTGACAACTTTTTTGTGCTTGAGTTTTCTCTTTCTTTTCTTTTCTTTCTTCTCTCTCTCTCTATTTTTTTTTTTTTTTTTTTTTTTTTTTTGATGGAGTCTCGCTCTGTTACCCAGGCTGGAGTGCAGTGGCATGATCTCAGCTCACTGCAACCTCCGCCTCCCAGGTTCAAGCGATTCTTCTGCCTCAGCCTCCCTAGTAGCTAGGTAGCTGGGATTACAGGTGCGCACCACCATGCCTGGCTAATTTTTGTATTTTTAGTAGAGACAGGGTTTCACCAGGTTGGCCAGGCTAGTCTCAATCTCCTGACCTCAAGTGATCCACCTGCCTCGGCCTCCCAAAGTGCTGGGATTATGGGCATGAGCCACTGCACCTGGGCATATCTGAGTTTTCATATCTGTAAAATGGGCTAGTGGTAGGCCCCTCCTCACAGGGTTATTGAAAGAGTTAAAGGGGACACTTTTTAGAAATCACTGAGAATAATGGCCACAAGTAGGTGATCAATCCATATTAGCCTCTGGCAGCTACTATAGTTGCCTGAGATTTTCAGTAACCTGATTTGCCCAATTAGGAGATGGGCTTCCTGCAGAGTTGGTGAGTTCTCTGTTGCTGGAGGTGTGTAAGCAGAATTACGAGGGTCGGTAAACCAGGCAGGAATGCCCCCAGGCTGCAGGTCATCTAGGGCTTTGGCAACTGCATTCAAGCCTGTGTGCTGGGCACCTGACTCGGTGCTGCACCCTCCTCAGATTCTACCCTTCAATGGATGCTGGTCTCCATCTCCTGCTTTCATTACTCAGTTTTCTGTCTCTGCCAAATCCCTATAACTTGACTGCCTTTGTATCCCTTTTAGTGAATACTGTGACCCTCCTGGCTAAGGCCACAGGATACCAACCAAGGTTTGGATACCACCCTTAGGCCTGAAATAAGTTTTCGGGTTCCTGCTCTGTCCTCAGAAGGAACCTGGCAGGCACTCTCCCTCTCTGCAGACATCTCTGCCTGTGTTAGTGACTGCAGCAACCCCCACACTGTGACAGGTCCAGCTTTGACAGCTTGTAGAGCAACTGTGTTCAGCTGGGTTTGCCTCCTGAGCCAGGGACACCACAGACAGTTTTGCAGGTTGGGAATCACATAACTCTAGGGGGCATCCTTCGCATGTGCCCTGGTCCTTCCCCTCAGGGGTGCATATTGCAAAGGGAGAGGAATTAAGGGGAGATGATGCATATCAGAACACTTAAGTAAAGAGGAATGCCACTTATTAAAAAGTCCGGCCAGGCGCCTGTAATCTCAGCACTTTGGGAGGCCGAGGCAAGAGGATTGCTTGAGGCCAGGAGTTTGAGACCAGCCTGGGCAACAGAGCGAGACCCAGTCTCCACAAAAAAAATTTTAAAAAGAAAATTACACAGGCATGGTGGCACATGCTGTAGACCTAGCTACTCATGAGGCTGAGACAGGAGGACTGCTTGAGCTCTGGAGATTGAGGCCGCAGTGAGCCATGATTACACCACTGCACTTCAGCCTGAGCAACAGAGTGAGAAGAAAAAAAGTAAAAATAATAACTTTAAAAAATCCTAGCTGGGCATGGTGGCTCACATCTGTAATCCCAGCACTTTGGGAGGCCGAGGTGGGAAGATCACTCGAGTTTAAGAGTTCAAGACCAGGCTCGCCAACATGGCAAAGCCTCATCTCTACTAAAAATACAAAAATTAGCTGAGCGTGGTGGTGTGTGCCTGTAATCCCAGCTACTTGGGAGGCTGAGGCAGAAGAACCGCTTGAACCCAGGAGGTGGAAGTTGCAGTGAGCACACTGCACTCCAGCCCTGGTGATGGAAGTGAGACTCTAAAAAAAAATAAAAAATTAAAAATAAAAAAATTAAAAAAAAAATCCTACGTTGAGATACAATTTCCTTTGTGGAAATTCTGCATTGTTTATGCAAGGCACCTATAGAAAGTAAAGGTAAGCAAACCTTTTCTTCTGCTGAGGCATATGGAGACCTTGGTTCTTAATGGTGTGTGCAACCAAGGGGGAGGCCAGGAGACGCTTAGGTCTGTTAAAAGGTGATGGGCCAGGCACAGTGGCTCATGCCTGTAATCCCGGCATTTTGGGAGGCCGAGGCAGGCAGATCACCTAAGGTCAGTAGTTCAAGACCAGCCTGACCAATATGGTGAAACCCCATCTCCAGTAAAAATACAAAAAAATTAGCCGGGCATGGTGATGGGTATCTGTAATCCCAGCTACTCGGGAGGCTGAGGCAGGAGAATTGCTTGAACCCGAGAGGCAGAGGTTGCAGTGAGCCGAGATAGCGACACTGCACTCCAGCCTGGGTGACAGACAGAGACTCTGTCTCCAAAAAAAGAAAAGAAAGTACCATGGATTGTGTGGCTTAAACAACAGAAATTTGTTTCCTCTCAATTCTCATGGTGTTGGCAGGGCTGGCTTCTTCTGAGGCCTCTCTCCTCAACTTGTAGGTGGCTGCCATCTTCTCCCCAGGTCTTCACCTGGTCTTCCCTCTGTGTGTGTCTGTGTGCAAATCTCCTCTTCTTCCAAGGAGGACACCAGTCATACTGGATTAGGGCCCACCCTAACAACCTCATTTAACTTAATTACTTCGTAAAGACCCTATCTCCGGCTGGGCGCGGTGCCTCAAGCCTGTAATCCCAGCACTTTGGGAGGCCGAGACGGGTGGATCACGAGGTCAGGAGATCGAGACCATCCTGGCTAACACGGTGAAACCCTGTCTCTACTAAAAAAAAAATACAAAAAACTAGCCGGGTGAGTTGGCGGGCGCCTGTAGTCCCAGCTACTCCGGAGGCTGAGGCAGGAGAATGGTGTAAACCCGGGAGGCGGAGCTTGCAGTGAGCTGAGATCCGGCTACTGCACTCCAGCCCGGGCGACAGAGCGAGACTCAAAAAAAAAAAAAAAAAAAAAAAGACCCTATCTCCAAATACAGTCGTGTTCTGAGGTACTAACTCTGGAGGTAACAACTGTAACACACAAATTGAAGTGGGGGGACACACTTTAGCCCATAAGATATGGGCACCATCCCAACCCCATGTCCCACCTTGGCTGAACTGCAGTCTGCTGGGGCCAGTGTGGGTTCAGGAGCACAGAAATTGTTACAATGCAAAGACCACCTCCATCCATTTCCCCAAGCGTGTGTTCCAGGCTCACAGGCCTTAGCTGCCATTGGGCCATTGGGTCATTGGATCACCGGGACTCTCCTGGCCCCCTGGCTGAAGTCCCCACCACCATCATTTCTGAAAGCCCATTTTGATCCCTCTCTCCCCAAGGGACCTGCTGTCACGTTCTGACCACACACTCCCCTGTGCCCAGGTCCCACACACTCAGGAACCTGTCATCAGCTCCTTTTAGCCATGAAGTCCCCCCTTTACCTTTGAAAGACAGGCTGCACCAGGCTGACTCAGCCCTGATTTCAGCCTGGCTGGGGAGGGAGGGTCTGTCCTGCCACATTTATCCTGCGCTGTCCCCACTTCGAGGCCAGCCAGGTCAGGGATGGGCATCATCTCATTCCAATCTAGAGTGGGTCAGAACGTCCGTCTCTCCAAAGGTCAGTTTCCATCTGTCCAAAAGCTTTCTTCTGGAGACAGGATAGTTCCAGATCAGGAGGGATTTTGTGGTGTAAATCAGAGCCATGTTCCCGGCAGCCTGTGCAGGTGGCATCTGTGGGTGTTCTGTCTCAGCTAAATCGAAACTCAGTGATGCCACCCTTCTGTGTCACACAGGCGGCTGCCAGCCCTGCTAACGGGTTAGTCATCACCTTAGAGCACATGGATCTGCAGAAACCATCTGGGGTGAGGGAGGCGATGTGCAGCAAGAAATAAATGGAAAACAGCCTCAATGTCCAGGCTCAACGTCCCCACAAACATTATTAGTTAAGAGGTCATGCAATGCCACAGAAAAATAATCATATCACGGTGCAGGTGAGAAAAACAGGTTTGTGGGTGCACGGTACATGCTGAGAATTACAAATATAGTAACATCACGAAGTGCCCTCACCAAAATGTTAGCAGTGATTATCTCTGGGTGATGGGCTTATGGAAGGTTTGAGTTCTCTTCTCTTTGTTTATCCATGTGGGTTGGGGGATGGATGGTGGTGAGGGCCAGCTTGGGTCTAAGTGAGAATCAAGCAGTCCAGGCTGTCCTACTGAATGGAGAGGGTTACCACCAGAAGACTATTTTTTTTTCTTTCTTTTTTTCTTTTCTTTTTTTTTTTTTTTTTTTTTTTTTTTTTTTTTTTTTTTTATTTCCCGCTT